>NC_140989.1:341816500-342016500 GCF_052327205.1 Somniosus microcephalus
GGAGGGTAAAGCAAGAGCTGCACGCTTACACCATATGCAGCTTGAAAATCAGAAGACATTGTGGGACTAGGGGGAGGTGGGATGTGGGAAGGAGGATAACGTATGATGCATGTTTGGCCGAGATTATTGGTAGGATTCATTGACCTTGACCACTCGTCTGAGGTCATGAAACTTCTTTGGGCACTGGAGCCAGGTCTTGGGGCCGACAATGATCTGATCCCACATTATTCTTTCTGGAGGGCCTCCTGGCACCCTGTGGGTGGAGGATCTTTTCCAGTGTTGACCCCCTGCACAAAGCTCTAGTGCTGTGTCGGATACCCTGGGTACCCCTTGCCTGGCCTGTTGAACCATTTGTGTTAGTGCTGAAGCAATAAAAAAAAATTTTACCTGCAGAAAACAGCTCAGCTTTAAGAACTGCTGACTGTCTTGAAGAGGAGCAGGCCGGCTTTAAATAAAGCTAGCCTCGCTCCAGCAATGCGAACTGAGGCCTCCTGCTGAGCGCACAGCCTGTCAGCAGTGTGTTCAGCGCTAGGCTGTGCGCTACAAACATGATAATTAGCAGGCAGCACAAAGTTGGCATGGTGCCTGCACTTTCTGAACGGGCTCGGGCATATCTCGCATCGTAGTGCCCGTGCCCGTTTTCCAGCGGTATTGAATTTCCCGGCCGTTCTGTTTTATTTCGCCATTTAAAATGTTCGTTTTATCTCTAGGAAATCTATATGGCAGCGGCCTCCCGCTGCCTGACTTTCCACTCCCACCGCCAGCAGGGTGGCCAATCCTCCAGGATTGTCCTGGGGTCTTTAGGGATTAGCGATAAATCTCCTGCACACTACTGTAAGCAGCCCAGGAGAAATAGCATAAAAAAATAATTGTGTTTTTTAAATTTTCTTTTTGAATAATTAGTTATAAAAAATATTGGAGATGGGAAAATGGCTGTTTGACTGGGCAGGGCGGACGGAAGAGCAAGGCTGTGTGATGAATCCTCCAGGAATAAGTCCAGCCAGAGTTGGCAACTGTCAACTGCCGCTTCCCGTTCATTTCGGGCAGGTAACTGACCGGGGACATACAAGTGAGGCCAGGGAATTATAATCGCCCATGCCTCACGCAGTCGAGATCAGGACAGTTGCCTGATTCATGCCCCAAGTTAAAATTGGGGCTTTAGACTTCTTCAGTTTGCTTTGCAGACGGTTTTGTTGGCGGTAATGGAGTAACATTTTAAATATGTTACAAAATGAGATTGCTGCAACCACATTCTTGTTTTCAAACAGCAATATAAAAACAACAGAAGAATAGCTAATATTTTTATGATTGATTTCTTGTTTGCCTAACCATTCACATATTCACACATGTTCACAACAACAACTTGTATTTATATAGCGCCTTTAACATATTAACATGTCCCAAGGCGCTTCACTGGAGCGTTATAAAATGAACTTTGAGACCGAGCCACACAAGGAGATATTCGGGCAAATGACCAAAAGCTCGGTCAAAGAGGTAGGTTTTAAGGAGCGTCTTAAAGGAAGAAAGAGAGGTAGAGAGGCGGAGAGGTGTAGGGAGGGAGTTCCAGATCTGAGGGCCTTGGCAGCTGAAGGCACGGCCACCAATGGTTGAGCGATTAAAATCGGGGATGCTCAAGAGACCAGAATTAGAGGAGTGCAGATATCTCGGAGGGTTGTGGGGCTGGAGGAGATTACAGAGATCGGTAATTATGGAGGAAAATTTCCTTTGGTTATAGCCTAAAAGTTTCTGTTTCTGTTATATTACCGTATAAATACTTCATACATTCATATAACATTTCTCTGTCCATTACTTTGATGGAGGAGTTAACCTGTTTATTTTAAATGGGGTAAAGCCTCTGTTAAAATAGTGGACAGAAGAATGTCATACCAACATGTTTGCATGCTACTATTATAAATGGTAATTTATTTGTTAGTGAGATCATAAATGTGGTAGGAAGATTTCATATGGTAAAAGAACAGGTTGTCGATTTCCCCAGAAATAGCCGTCAGAGGGAATCTTTTTGCTACGTTTATGATGTGACTAAGACAGGATGGCCTAGAAATTCAGTCGCGCCACTTCTAGGGCGCTAAAGTCGGGCGGGCGCTAAAGTTAGCGCCCGCCGGAAAGTGTAGGCCACTTCGCCGAAATTCAGTAGATTTGGCCAAGGAGTTTGGGCGAGCGCTGAAACTGGCGTTGCACTCCTATCTTTAGGCGCTAAGCCAGCGGTGCGGACTGATAACGCCGAGGCCGGGCACAGCGCAGGTGCGGTCATGTTTTGATTGACAGCAGACACCCTGACGCCGGCCAGCTCTTAAAGGGGGAAGGGTCGACTTTGTCTGCTGCCACGCCCTGGATAGTGGAGCCCTGCAGCTAGGCCTGAACACTGCTGGTGGACCCAAATAGCGCCTGAAGCCATGCAGAAGGCCTGTGAACGAGCGCAGCGCTTCTCAGAGCATGCTTTGAGGGTGCTGCTTAAGGCTTTTGAAAAGAGAAGAGAGATCTTGTGCCCGGACAGTGGCAAGAAGGCTCCCAGGAGGCAGTACAGGAGAGCCTGGAGGGAAATCGCCCACAGGGTGTCATCCACCAGCGATGTCCCCAGGAGTGCGGACCAATGCCGCAAGAAGTACAACGACCTCACTCGGATGGTCAGGGTGAGTACCCTTTCCAGTGTCCTCCTCATCCTTGCATGTGCACCTCACATTATGGGCAAAGCGACCTCAAAGGCCTAATGGCCATCCCTCCTCCCGCAGCTATGGCACTGGCATGATCATCAATAGCACTTTCTGCACTTTACACACTGGCCAAGCTATTCGACCATGGGAGGCAGTGCACACAACAACAGGGCACCACACTGGCCATGCTAATCGACCATGGGAGGCAGTGCAGACAACAACAGGGCAACACACTGTACTTAGAGGCCGTCCTTTCTCTTGCAGGCCAAGCTAGCCAAGAATATGAAGAGCCGGAATGTCACCGGGGGAGGCCGTGGCCAGTTCCAGGAGCTCAGTGACCTGGAGGAGCGCGTGGCTCGACTCATGCGTGGCCGGGTGGTTGGCCCCGTTGCTATTGGAGATGCCGACCCTGTGCTGGGCCCCAATGGTAAGGACATGACCGTTCGGACCTCTCTCGTTCCCCTTGCGCTTCAGATCTACATCCTTTGCCACCGTCCGACCAATGCGCATAATGCCACCACTCATGCCTCCCTCGCTGACGCCCTGTCCTCACTCTAAAGCTACTCTTGTGCCTTCCTGCTTTCAGCTGGTGAGGAGGAGGTCCATGAAGCTGAGAGTGCCAGTCCCTCGGAAGGGGAGGACGACGAGGACCAAGAGGAAGGCGGCACATCGGGGGAACCCTCATCCGCGCCAGGGGATGGCAATGGAGGGGACACGTTTTGCCTGGAGGAGAGCCAGGGGGAAGTGTTGCAGGGGGGTGCAGCTCCTGGGCCCAGTGGCGTCCAGGCAGGCGGGAAGGGTCGGGCAGCACGGCTGCCTTCTCCCCAGAGGGGGGAAGTGTTGCAGGGAAGGGCAGTTGCTGGGCCCAGTGGCGTCCAGGCACGCGGGAAGGGTCGGGCAGCTCGGCGGCCTTCTCCCCAGATGGAGAGTCCGCCCTCCAGTCCGGAGACGGTCCTCGCCCAGGAGGTGCGCCTCCTTGATGAAATGTCCGCGGCCTCCGAGCGGCGCCACAACGAGTTCATGGGGGTTGTGGGACAGTTGCCTCAGGCCATTGAGTCCCTGGCTCATAGTGTGGCCGCTTTCGGGGACTCACAGGCCAGGGGTGTCGAGCAACTCGCGGCAGCACAGGCCAGGGGTGTCGACCAACTCGCGGCAGCACAGGACGCGAGTCGTGAGTTCATGAGTGGTGCCGTGCAGACACTGGCTGATCTGATGCGGGCACAGAA
Organism: Somniosus microcephalus; assembly: GCF_052327205.1. Classification (NCBI taxonomy): domain Eukaryota; kingdom Metazoa; phylum Chordata; class Chondrichthyes; order Squaliformes; family Somniosidae; genus Somniosus; species Somniosus microcephalus. Next base: position 341,820,399 of record NC_140989.1, read on the forward strand.
CAGGGCAGTTTGGGCACTCACTTCTGCCACACTCGCTGTGTCACGGAAGCATCGACAGGGCACCCGCCGCCCTGCTGCAGCACAGCGGTCTGGCCTCCACCAGATTGCTGCGCTTGCTGCAGTGCCAGCCCGGCCGAGTGCCAATGTCTCTGGCGACCAGCGAGCGCCTGGCATCAGCCAGCTTGCCCCCATTGCTGCAGCCGCCACTGCCACTCCCCCAGCCAAGGTGCGATGAGCTGCTGCAGAGACTGATGCTGCCCAGCCACAGCTGCAGCAGTCAGCAGCCGGACCCTCCAGGGCCGGACCTCGTCTAGGCCGACCCCCAAGGGCATCTGCCGTTACGCATTGCGGCCCTCAGGAGCCTTTCCCCAGCCTTCCAACACCCACAGGGCCCAGGTTGAGGTGGAGCAACAGGTCGGGCAGGGGCCGGAGAAGCCTGCACAAGGACTCGCCCTCTCGGCACACCAAGTAGAGGGTGTCGGCAACTGTTTTTTTTATATGGGGGTGTTTGTGTTCTGGAGGGGGGGGGCTTATTTTGGAAAGGCCGAAGATGAAGGCCAATTGGATTGACAAGTTTTGTTATTCCTCCCCAGGTTGTGGGAGTGAGATATGTTTTTCACTGTTTTTTGGGGGTCTTGTCTGTTTTTCTGTTTCATGTGGGAAGGGCCCTGAGTTTGTTAAATAAAGCTTTTTATTTATTCAGCTTGTCCAGGTGTCATGTTTCAAGTGGTTGTTGCGTTAACCGGCTGAGGGCTTGCGGAGCGGCTGCATTCAGGTGCGTTCATTGCCACAAGCCATTCCCTGACAGGGGGCCTAGAAGTGTCGTTCAATAAGCCGCCGGCGGACGGCCCTTGGACCTTGTGGCTCCCTTCTGGGCTGGTACTCCTCCTCCTCCTCCTCCTCCTCATGGTCCTCCTGCTCGTCCTCCTGAGGTGGTGGCCCAACGTGAGGTGGCAGTGCCTGAGTCCTGCGGATAGCCAGGTTGTGCAGCATGCAGCAAACGACGACGAACTGGGAGACTCTATCCGGCGAATACTGTAGAGATCCGCTGGATCGATCCAGGCAGCGGAACCGTTGCTTCAGGACGCCAATCGTTTGCTCTATGATGTTCCTTGTGGCTTGATGGCTTTCGTTGTATGCCTCCTCCGCAGGGGTCCTGGGCGCGCGGAGCGGGGTCATGAGCCATGTGCACAAAGGGTAGCCCTTGTCCCCAATAAGCCATCCCCTTGGTGGAGGCTGTGCCTCGAACATGTCAGCCACAGTAGTCTGGCGCAGGATAAATGCATCGTGGCTGCTTCCTGGAAAGCGGGCATTGACAGCTAGGATGCGCTGCCTGTGGTCACACACCAGCTGTACATTGAGGGAATGGTAGCCCTTCCGGTTGCGGTAATCCTCGGCATTGTCGATAGGTGCCCGCATAGCCACATGCGTGCAGTCAATGGCGCCCTGCACCATGGGGAAGTCGGCGATCCTGGCAAATCCGATTGCACGCTGCTCCTGCCTCTCTAGGGTCATGGGGAAGGAGATGAATTGGTGTCTCCTTGCGAAAAGGGCATCAGTGACCTGCCGGATGCAGCGATGCACGGCGAACTGGGAGACGTTCGCTATGTCCCCAGCAGCGGCTTGGAAGGAGCCGCTTGCATAAAAGTTCAGAGCCACCGTGACCTTCACTTCCACCGACAGAGACGTCCTGCACATCAGCTGTGGACGCAGATCTCTGTGAAGCAGCTGGTAGATCTCTGCAACCACCTCCCTTCTGAAGCGCAGCTTCTTCACACAATGCGCGGCAGTCATGGTGAGATAGGACACCTGCTGCCGGTATTCCCTGAGTGGGTAAGGCCTACGTTGCCGACGCCTGATTGCCCCTCTGCGTCTAGGCATGGCTGCCCCTCTCACACAGCGTCTGCGAGCCCTTCGCACATAATGCTGGAACTGAGGGTTGGAACCCCATGCAGCCCCCATAATAAACTTGCAAACAGTGAAATCACAAAGAGTCAAATTTCCAAGCTCTGGCCAGAAGCCAAAAATACCTCTCCTATGTTGTCCCAAATCAGTAAGGTCTGTTCCTTGGTCTCTGTCCAGAAATCCAAAGCACTAAAGTCATTGCTGCAAAATGGCTGGCCTTTATAGTTCAGTGTAAGTGCCCTTTAATTAGCGCTCCCTGAGGCCCGCAGGGCCTCTGCTGCATTCCACTTCACAGTTCTTAACAGCGCCACGCCCACATTGGGCGGGCGCTACTGAATTTCCGGTTTGGGGCGCACAAACAGCGTTGCACGACGAAATGACGTCATAAGCTGCGCGCGCAGCTGAGCGGGCGCAAACACTTTGCGCCAGCGCTAAATGTCAACTGAATTTGGGCGTTGGCGCAGACCGGCCTGCGCCCGGGCGCTAAGTGCCTAGCGCTGGAAATCTACCCCTCTTATGGCGTTAACGGCTGGCGAACGCAACTGAATTTCTAGGCCGACATCTTTTCCCTATATTTTACAAGGCAGACTTATTTAATAACAATAAAAGGCAAAAACAATTGAACTGGGTTTAATCTTAGCGCCTTGTGTGACAAAAGGCAATTTGGTTTGATGATGTACCAACTGGATAAAGAAATTTAATGAAGTAGGAAAAACACATGGAAATCAAATGTAGAATAGAAAAGGGAGAACCAGTGGATGTGGTGTATTTGGACTTTCAGAAGGCTTTCGATAAGGTCCCGCATAGGAGATTAGCGTGTAAAGTTAAAGCACAAGGGATTGGGGCAAGGTACTGACTTGGATAGAGAACCGGTTGGCAGACAGGAAGCAAAGAGTTGGAATAAATGCGTCTTTTTCCGAGTGGCAGGCATGACTAGTGGGGTACCGCAGGGATCGGTGCTAGGACCCCAGCTATTCACAATATATATTAATGATCTAGACAAGGGAACTATATGTAAGTTTGCAGACGACACAAAGCTGGGTGGGCGTGTGTGCTGTGAGGAGGATGCCGAGAAACTCCAATATGATTTGGACAGGTTGGGTGATTGGGCAGATGCATGGCAGATGCAGTATAATGTGGATAAATGTGAGGTTATCCACTTTGGTGGCAAAAACAGGAAGGCAGATTATTATCAGAACGGCAATAGATTGGGAGAAGGGGAAGTGCAACGAGACCTGGGTGTCCTTGTGTATCAGTCGCTGAAGGTAAGCATGCAGGTGCAGCAGGCAGTTAAGAAGGCAAATGGTATGTTGGCCTTCGTAGCGAGAGGATTCGAGTACAGGAACAAGGATGTCTTGCTGCAGTTGTACAGGGCCTTGGTGAGACCGCACCTTGAGTATTGTGTGCAGTTTTGATTGCCTTATCTGAGGAAGGATGTTCTTGCCATGGAGGGAGTGCAGCGAAGATTCACCAGACTGATACCTGGGATGGCAGGAATGACGTATGAGGAGAGATTGGGTCGATTGGGCTTATACTCGCTGAAGTTCAGAAGAATGAGAGGGGATCTCATTGAAACTTATAAAATTCTAACAGGACTAGACAGACTAGATACAGGAAGGATGTTCCCGATGGCGGGGAAGTCCAGAACCGGGGTCACAGTCTAAAGATAAGGGGTAAGCCATTTAGTACTGCGATGAGGAGGAATTTCTTCACCCAGAGAATGGTGAACCTGTGGAATTCTCTACCACAGAAGGCAGTTGAGGCCAATTTGTTCAATATATTCAAGAAGGAGTTAGATATATTTCTTAAGGCTAAAGGGATCAAGGGATATTGGGAGAAGGCAGGGACAGGGTACTGAACTTGGATGATCAGCCATGATCTCATTGAATGGCAGAGCAGGCTCGAGGGGCCGAATGGCCTACTCCTGCTCCTATCTTCTAAGTTTCTATGTTTCTATGTAAATATATGGGGAGACAAAAACTGCTATTGCTCCATAAGTAAAGAATAAACTCTTGGATAGACAAAAGCTGATCAGATCTGATGACAAACCGCAAAAGCATTTGCTTCAAACAGGATTATGGGTTTGAGATCAGTACTTTGTTTTCTTAAATAATTAACAGGAATTGTTAGTTTAATGTCTAAGTCTTGCTTTTGGTGTTCCTTCAGGGAGTCTGATGGAGTAAAACCGCTTAACATTATGGTAAACACATTAAAAATTAAAAGTAATCCAATATTGCCACTTAAACAGTACGTAACACAAAGCATCAACACGGTGAAGGAAAATAGAAATTAAAATATAATAATATTTGGGATTGAAATTCATGAAATCACTGACTTGAACAAAAATGTCACAGGGTTATTAGTAATTGATTTGTCACAAAATAGAACAAAACAATATTTAACTTCTATTATTAAAGAGGATTCTTTGGCCACATAGCTTCATTATAACATGGCTTCTGGTGGAAAAAAAAACATCAGCTTAAAGACGGAACCACATATGGCACAGAACCATTTACAAGTACGTTACGTGTAAGGGTAATTAGATAAATTATTTTTCAGTATTTTGAGAAGTGTAATGTAAAACATTCTGCAAGCTGTAATCTCCATCGGTGCTCTTTTTCTTTACATCAAAATTCTATTGCTCCGCAGGGGAAAAAAAAATTAACGTGCACCAAAAATGGGCCTATTGGCCCTGACGTGCACCCAGTGGTGTCGGTGAGGGACATGAGCCAAATTGGTGCTCATGCATCATTTGATTAAGATTGGCGAGCTGCCAGCATTACTCACGCTGTTTACTGGCAGCTCGCCGATTGCAGGCGTGGGAAATCGGGCAGCAGTGAAGCCATTAAAAGGTAGACTGCATCTTTTAAAGGAGAAGTGCACACTTTAGCTTCACTGCATCGCGTCATTGCTGCAAAGCAACAATTTGACTTGTGCAACTCACCGACAAGTGACAGGTCACCCTGCCCACTTCACATCAGGTTTGGGTGCAAATTGATAGTCTCCCCCATACAGTTTTTCCATTATGAATATTACAGGAAGTAACGTTTATGGACATAAAGTATGTGCCAAGTATGAGATTTTTAATAATCTGCAGATATACATTCCAATAAAATATTTATTCATAACAATGAATGCAAATTGTTTGTCATTCTCTGTCACGTAACAATCTAAAACAGTATTATGTTATTTTCATCTTATTTTAAATAGACGAAGGCAGGGATTTTGCTCACCTCGGTGGGTCCGTGGCGGGAGATGTCGGTGGCCGGTCGCGGCCCCGCTGCTGGCTCCATCCCGCTCTGGAAAATGAATTTATGTTGATGGGGCTTGTTAAGCTCGCCTAGTGCGCCTCCTGGCCCAATTAGAGGAAGTGGGTCTGGTGACGTCATTCATGATGCGTCATCAGCCGGTTTCCTCAAAGGGACCATGGCCAACTTTATTTTGACATTTGTGCTGTCAGTGTTGACGTGCTGCAAACACTGACAATCACTGCACAGAGTGCAGGGCTGCACCCAGGATCTCCCATAACTCCCTCCATATGCTTATGGAGGGGTCACTGCATGCAGGGAGGTGCTCTTCCCTTCCCATGGGCAGAAGAGACCTCACCAGGAGAACAAGACAGCCTGGTTGCACATTGCACAGGAGGACACAAGCAGGGATGTGGTCAGGAGGATCTGGGTGCAGTGCCTCAAATGTTTCAATGATCTCAGTAGATCACGAAACGTTAGTAAAAAGTCACCCTCATCCTGCTGTGCCTCTCATTACATCCCCATTACTCTGCCTTACCTAGCCTACTCCTGCACATCCTTACTCACACCAACTTACCTTGCATGGCCACCCATCCCTCTCTCTCTATTTATCTTATCACATCCCCATCTCACTAGCCACCCCTCACATTCACCCTCATCCTAGTGCAATCATAACAACTAACAACACACAAGGGTAGGCACTTGGGAGTTTTATCCAATGTTCATGTAAAGTTTCTGTTAATGTGCTGTCAAACACTGAAACCTTTATTTTCAACACTTTCCATTCTTGGACAGATTTGTGTGCACCTTTGGAAGTGGATTAGTGAGTTGCAGTGAATAGTGAGACATAACGGTACCCACCAACAATGGTGATGAGTGTGACAGGAATGGCTTGGGCATTGTAGGGATGCTTTCTGGTGTTGATGTGGGGTGGTGCCAACCTGGCGCATCATGTGGCAGCCAGGATGTACAACGTCAAGTGAAGTAAATATAGCCATGGTGAGGCAATCCTTTGCCTCCCAGGCAGATATGTTGTTGAGTGCTGTTGCCCTCTGTCCTGTGCAGCTTCAGGTGACTGCGGAGAAGGTTGGTGTTGTTGTTGGTGCTGCTGGTGTGCCTGGTGCTGTTGGTGTTGGGGCTGATCATGGTCAGATTCTGAGGACCAAGGTGAGAGAGTATAAAGGGCACCCATGTTGATGGAATAGATGGCAGGTGAAGTAGAGGTGACAGAAGCATTCTGTCAATGGCGAGAGTGTTCTTCCAATGAGGTAAGAGTGGATGGAGAGTGGAAAGTGGAAAGTCTGCAGAATCTGTGCTGGAAATGGACTGCGATACATCTTGTGGCTGAGGAAAGTGATGATCTGTCAGGTGGGAGCTTTTCCTGTACGTTTAAAGCTGTCAAGTAATCAGCTGGAGCAATGGCTATTCAACTCCCGCCTCATGTTCACAGACATGCTTTCCGAGCAGCATGGACCCCGTGGACAAGCAGTTAAAGTTAACAGGTAAGGTTAAAAGCATTATTAAAGGTCTGTCAACACAGTAATTGGTTTAATTGGGTCGCTGGCCTCTGTGGATCGGAGATCACACACGCGCCTGTGGGAAAGGTGCATTGCGGCTGTCAAAAAATCAAATTTCCCACCAATCCCGCCACCGATCCTGCCCACTGGCTCCCGGGAAATTCCGGCCAAAGTGTTTCCAGTAGTTAACCTGAAACCATACAATGTTGACACCATCTATACTGTCAAACATTGCATTATTAAGAAGTCACGCTTGATTTACTTGACTCTCAGATATGCTTGAATCAGGTACTCTTTACCATAGGATCCTATTTAATGTTTGGAGCACAATTATTCTTGGATTAAGTATAGTATTAAATCAACTGCAAGTTTCCTTATCACCAGCTCCTCAAAATGATAAGTGCCAGTTTCCATTGCAAAATGTATGTATTGGGCCAGATCTTGCTGAAAAATAGCCGTGTGTTAACGAAGCACACCGTTGTTAATGTGCAAATCATCCAGCAAGTTCAGGGGATTAAGGGATATGCTGTAAACTGTGAATCTCCCAGAACTTGCTGGTCGATTTACACCGCTCCGCTCATGCAAATGGCAACTCGCCTTTAGCCTCCCGTTATTTTTAAAAACTTGCTGGATTTGCACATCAATTTGTGCATTAAACTCGCCACAGAAAGTTAAGCCTGTTAATTAACGGCGTAAGTACCTTTTTAACGTCATTATAATTGTTAATGCAATGCCAGTCAATCTCTCTGGCCCAAAAATTGAACAATTTAAACTCTGGAATCTCATTCGTTCAGGTGGGAAATTGTTCTTGGAGATTTAAAAAATGTCAAATTATCATTTTTTAAAATTTGTTAGTACTTTTCCTTTCTGTTTCTTTTTTTTTCTCTCTTTTAACCCAATCTTTCTTTCCCTGTTTATATTGCTCTTTCTGTACCTGATTTGACTCTAATTCACCCACTCTAATTTACTCTCCTTCTCAGTCATTCCTCTGTTTCTTTCTCAATCCTTAAATCTCATTGGTTAAGGAGATACACGGTTGGTTCCGCCAACTGAGGTCCTAGCTGCCTCGTTGTCCTCGCCGTGCCGTTATCCGCTCGCACTTCCAGCAAGTTATGGCACAAAAATTTTTGGAGCTGAAGGGTGTAGCAAAAAGGCTAACTAACGGGGCACGCTGCGAGATGCCCTGCTCCAACAGCTCCAGCCATTATTTCCCTGTATACTCTGATGTTGTACTCTGATATCTTCATACATCCATTCTTCTTCAATAGAAACAAACTTATTTCAACTCATAATGGTGTGATACCAGCCCTTGCTTAAAGATAGATCAAAGACACCATTTATAGAATTATGGATGGCTGCGTGTGAAAAATAAGATTGCAATTTTCTCTAAGGATTTACGGGGCGCTAAAACTTTAAAAGTTGAAGAATTAGCGCTAGGCACTAATCATTGTCAACTCCTGCGAAATTCATTATTAGCGCTCCAAGAGGGAAGTGGAGCGCTAAATCAAGCGCTGCACTCCTAACTTAGGGCGCTAACATCTGAGATCCTGGCGCTACCGGCAGAGCAACAAAGAAGGCCATGCGCAGTCCAAATGGCACTCTTTAATCACACAGGCTGCTTCCATCTCTTAAAGGGAAGAGCCAATCACGCTGTATACACTCATAGTCATCAGTGGTGTTTTTCAACGTGACCTGGGCGACTGCCATTGCAGCCCCCATCACTTTCAGAAAGTGTAGCATTTGGAGATGTTTGAGGAAAAGGTGTCAAATTTTGCGGTGGTCAAGTGACATGGAAGCATTCCCTTTAATTACTGCTCCTGCAGCGCACTTCCGAGTGCACAACGCCTCCTCTTACTGGCAGCAGGCGAAAGGCAATTTTGCATCGGCGCCATTAACAGGGCGTTGCACACGCATTGACGTCACCATGTGAGAGGCGCTAGAGGCCTAGGCACTAACAGTTAGCACCAGCACTAATTCGCCACTGAAGGTCGCTTGCGGCGTTGGATTCGCCACGGCCGGGCACAGCACCCCATTAGCGCCCCCGCCAGGCACTAACAGGAGGCGCTAACCTACCATAAGTCACAATCACAAAGCGGCTGCGATCGAAACGCTAAGATTAAATTGTAGTTATAGACTCTACATTTTTACTTATTTAGAATCTAGCCTGCAGACTAAAATAAAACTCCAACCAAAATTATAATAGAGGCTGAATTGCATGAAATGGAGACTGTGCGAAGCTTTGTTAAGTCATTGTAGAATACAATTGCCACATGGTACAGAGGGGTGTATAATAAGAGAGTTCTTTTGCATGTTTATAGCATAACTCTCAGGAAATTCAGACTCCAGTATTTGTGATGAAGATATTCTGTGTATGGTATTATACAATGTGAGAGATAACCAGGTATTAACTATAGATATGCATAGAATCTCTCATTATGTAATAAAGGGCAGCCCTACTTGGCCTTAATAAAAGAAGGGTCGTCAGCCAAGGTTTTTACGAAAGATTTTGGTTGAGTGAATAGAGAAAGGTTATTTCCTCTGGTTGAGGAGTTGGTGTCGAGGGGATCATGATTTTAGAATTGTCACTGAGAGAACGAGCAGAGAAGAGAAATCTCTTTACACAGAGGGTTGTTGCAGCAAGGAATGCTTTGCCACAGGGAGTGGTTGAAGCAAGAAAAAATGTGATGAATACTTGAAGCAGTGAGAGATACAAGGCAACATTGAGGGAGCAGCGCTGTGGGAATATTTCTGGATTGCTCCAGCCAAATGTCCTCCTTCTGTGCTGTAAACGTCAGTGGTTCCATCGTAACCTTCACTTGCAAAGGAGGAGCTGTCTCCGATCCAGATGTTGTCTGCAGCTCATTATGCAGCAGATGGTACAATTTTGTGGCAGCCTGTCTTGAGAAGCAAGGTTGCGAAGACAAGTCTCCTCTGACATGTCCCCTTTACATATCCAGAGGGATCTATTAACACAGGCACTGGGCTATTGATCGGTATGGCCACACTTTATAAGGGGTAATTACACCTGCATTTATTGGCTCCCCGTAAACACTTCTTCCTCATCTCGATTGGCAATGTGTTCATATCCCCTCCCCCAAAGGAATATCGATTCTCACTTCTTTCTAGCATGGGATTTCAATGCCAGTAATGACCAAGAATAATGAAGCAAGGAACATTGGCAAGGAAATAAAAAACTAAACATGCCAAAATGAAGGACTATCCAGCAAAATCACCTGACGTAGGCAGCAAAATACAGCAAGAGGGCATTAAATAAGCAAAAGAAGCATTACGCCTAGAAATTCATTGACACCGCGACATTTTATCGGCGTAAAATGGACACCTGAGTGTCTAATATGGAGGGTGACGCACAAGTAACCGTCTCGTGCCAGAGATGCGCCACCCGGCATATTGGATTAAGCTCCTCCATACGCTTCCAGGATGCACACCGGACGTATTCAAAACGGTAATTAAATATTTAACTAAGGGTCCTCTGCCTATTATAGGAACCTTTTGTGAAACTAGTCTGCTCCGGCACCTGATTCAGCATGCGATAAACTGGCTGAGCAATTTGTGGCACTAACAGGCAGCAAGGACCCTTCACCAGTGCTATTTAAAGGGCTCATCCACTACATACAGGTTAGTTGCTGGTTTGTCCTTTGAGGCAGCTGGTTAATTTTTTGGCAGTTTTTAAAAAAAAAATTCTCACTTCTACAACTGATTTCTGAATTCTGAAAAGAAGTGTTTGCTGTTGCTGCACTGTTTTTGGCAGTTTTACTGCAGTCATTACATTATATAGGATTACACAGGATACACGGCACAGTAACAGGCCATTCGGCCCAACCAGTCCATGCCGGTGTTTATGCTTCACTCAAGCCTCCTCCGGTCTTTCCTCATCTAAATCTATCAGCATAGCCCTCCGTTCCCGCTTCCCTCATATGTTTGTGCAGCCTCCCCTTAAATGCATCTATACTATTTGCCTCAACCACTCCCTGTGGTAGCGAGTTCCACATTCTCACCACTCTCTGGGCAAAGAAGTTTTTTCTGAATTCCCTATTGGCTTTCTTGGTGACGATCTTATATTGATGGCCTCTAGTTTTGCTCTTCCCCACAAGTGGAAACATTCTCTCTGTATCCACTCTATCAAAACCTTTCATGATTTTATAGACCTCTATTAGGTCACCCCCCAGCCTTCTTTTTTCAAGAGAAAAGAGACCAAGCCTGTTCATCCTTTCCTGATGTGTATACCCTCGCATTTCTGGTATCATCCTTGTAAATCTTCTCTGCATCCTCTCCACTATCCTTTTTATAATATGGCTGTTGCGTTTGCAAAGATAATCCAGAGACCGTCAGTGAGTTCAGTTCATGCTGCTTTTAATATGGCTGCCACACACACACACTTCCAGGCACAAGCAATCAAATACCTATACACAATACAATGATCACAGCACTATCAAACTCCATGTGCTCAGGCCAAGGCAATCGAGTACCTATCACCAAATGTCAGACATAACATTTCCTCCCCCCTCACAGAATTTCAAACATGAAATGTAGTGACAAAGTCCTGCAGGTGGCCAGGGTGAGAACGTGTACGAAAAGGCCGAGGTGTGGACTGGTGAGGAGCAGGCTGAGGCACAACATCTGCTTGAGGGTTGGCTGGCTGAGCCACATGTGCATCCCGCCACTCTGGGGGTAAGGCTTGGGGGTTAGGTCCGTATAATCCCGCATCAGGGGGTGCTGGCACCTTCCGAAGGCGGCTGGCATGCCACCGAGAGTCGTCAGTGAGGCAGAAAGTGGCTGGTCCAAGTTGACGGCTGATTTGGAGAGGGGAGGACCAGAATGACGCCATCTTATTATTGCGGTGAGGCCTGCGGACTCTGACCCAATCGGAGACTGAGATGTTGGGCGCCTTGGTCCTCTTCGACTGGTCGAAGCGGAGTTTCATCTTCTCCTGCTGTCTAGCGACTGTGGCTTGAGCCGGTGGAGCAGGGCTCTGAGCTAGCGAGGGGCGGAGCCTGCCAAGGGGCAGCATGAGCTCACGGCCTAGCATGAGGGATGCGGGTGAGACCCCTGTAGTGGAATGCTGGGAGGCTCTGTAGTGCAGCAGTGTGTGGAGGAGGGCCTTGTCAAACGCACACCCCTGGGATAGGTGTGCACTGAGGCCATTTTTCAGTGTCTGGTTAAAACGCTCCACCCCCCCCCATTTGACTCGGGGTGGTAGTATGCTGTGCGAATGTGATGGATGCCCTTGCTCTCAAGGTAAGAGGAGAGTTCCGAAGAGACCATTTGGGGGCCATTGTCTGTGGTGATGGCCTTTGGATGCCCCCAGTGGGAGAAGAGGGACTCAAGGATATCAATGATGACCCGAGAGGTGACGGAGCTCACGGCAGTTACCTCTGGCCATTTTGAGTGCAGGTCATAGGTCACCACTAGGAACCGTTGATGGTGGGGGACACCATGGATCTCCCCGCAGACGTCCAGCTGCAGGTGCTCCCAGAGCTGAGAGGGCCAGGCAAGGGGTTGCAGGGGTGGGGGAGCTTGGTGGCCAGTCTTGCCACTTACAAGGCAGGCTGCACAGTCCTTGACCAGGGCCTCGATTTCCCTGTCGATACCCGGCCACCACACTAGGTCTCGGCATCGTTGTTTGAGCTTCACTATGCCCAAGTGGCCCTCATGCGCCATGGATAAAACACGCGCACGAAGGGCACTTGGGACCACAGTGCAGAGCCCACGTGCAACACAGGAGTCATTCCAGCAGGAGAGCTCCTCTTTAACTCTGGAGTAGGCAGACAGTTCCTCAGGCACCTTGCGAGGCCAGCCATCTCTGATGAAGGTGCACAGCTGGGAGAGGGCCGGATCCTGTTCAGAGGCCTGTTTGAGCTCCTGGAGAGAGACTGTGGTTTGGAGAGGCGTGTGCAGCACCTGGACGATATCCTGTTTCACTTGTTCAGACCCGATGAGTGGGGCTGGGGCAGAGACAGTGCGGGAGAGCAGATCTGCAACAACATTGTCACGTCCTGGTGTGAACTGGAGACTGAAATTGTATTGGCGGAGCTGGTCAGACCAGCGGTGTAGACGCATTGGTCTGTGGCCCGTGCCGGATGTCGACAGCAGGGCAGTGAGAGCCTGGTGATCGGTTCGCAGGGTGAAGGCACGGCCATACGTGTACAGGTGCCACCACTCACATGCCCAGACGCACGCCAGCGCCTCATGCTCGCCTACTGAGTACTTCTGTTCGGTGGGGCTAAGGGCTCGGGAGGCAAAGGCGATAGGTTTCTCCACTCCATTCTGTACCTGCGATAACACCGCCCCCACAGCTGCAGCGGACGCATCGCAGGTGACAAGGGTGGGGCTGGCGACGTCAATGTGAGCCAACACTGGAGGCAACGTGAGCTGCGATTTGAGGAGGCGAACAGCTTCCGTACAGGCTTGTGACCACACCCAGGGCTCATCCTTTCGCAGGAGCTGGCGCAGTGGGGCTGTGGTGGCTGAGTACTGGGGCAAAAACTTCAGGTAGTACCCAGTCATGCCAAGGAAGGAGGCAACCTGTGCTGCAGAGCTGGGTTCTTGGATGCTGTGAATGGCATCCACGTTTGACTGGAGTGGGGATACACCGTCAGCCGACAACCAAAACCCCACAAATTCGATCTCTGAAACAGCAAAGACACACTTTTCGCCATTCAGTGTGAGCTTGTGTTTTGCTAGAGCTGTGAAAACTCTGTGAAGGCGTTCGTCGTGAGTGGAGGTCGAGGGCCCATGCACGACGATGTCATCCAGGTAGATGGCCACCCCAGGAATGCCCGCGAGCACAGAGGCCATCACCTTTTGGAAGCAGCTGGGTGCAGAGCTAAGTCCAAATGGTATCCTGGTGTACCGAAAGACGCCAGCATGTGTCACAAAAGCAGTGAGTTCCCTGCTGCTGGGGTGGAGGGGAACCTGAAGATAGCCCTGTTGAAGGTCCAGTTTCGAGAACAGGATGGAACCATAGAACTGCGCTGTGAGTTCCTCTGACGTGGGCAGTGGATACTTGTCAGGGATTACGGCCTTATTCACTGCTCGAAGATCGACACAGACGCGTAGACCACCTGACTTTTTCGTTGCTCCCACCAGGTTGGAGACCCATGGGGAGGCATCAACTGGTTTGATGATGCTGGCTTCCAGTAGCTGCTTTAGTTCAGCTGTGACCCCGTCACGGAGAGCAAGCGGGATGCGGTGCAGTGGCTGAATGACAGGGGTAACGGTGGAGTCAACCATGGGCTGGTGGGTGAAGGCAATCAGGCAGCCCAGACCCTCAAAGAGTGCTGGCCATGTTTGGCGCCATGGTGAGGCGACGTGCAGAATCGCAGACCCGCCGGTGTCCAAGAGAGAAAAACCCAGGTCAGTGAAAAGATCCAGTCCCATCAGGTTAGCTCCTTGGCGTGCCACATGAAAACAAAAATCTGGCAAAACTTTTGTTCCATAGCGTACTGTGAGGTTGACTGAGCCCACTAGTTCAATTTTCGAATTACCATACCCGCAAAGGGTAGTGGAGGGTGCAGAGAGTGTCAGGGAGCTGAAAAACGCTTGAATGTGTCCACATTCAGCAGTGAGACGCTGGCACCGGTATCCAACAACAGTGGGATGCACACATCTTTCAGGTTAATTGTGCATGATTTGAAAGCCACTACTGGCCCAGAGCTCACGTTGTGAATTATAGGCCAACTGCTTGAGGACTGAGAGTGTTCATCTGTAGCAACCGGGGCAGAGCGGCAGACATTGGCAAAGTGATTTTGTTTTCCACAATTGCGACAGGCTTGGCCGCGCGCGGGGCAATTCTGCGCTCTGGTAGCATGTGAACGAGATCCGCAGTTTCCACACTGTTGCAGCGGTAGCGCACGTTGCTGCCGTCACGCGAGCATTACCGTGTCAGAGCTGTCGGGGCCGAGGGCGCTGTCACTGGGTGTGTGTGCTAGTTTCGCTGCACATTCGGCTGCAGACTCCACTTGAAAGGCAATGTTGACTGCCTGTGACAACGACAGATTGTCGGACTCGAGTAACAGTCTTTCACGCACTCTCACGTTGTTTGTGTGCTCTATTAGTTGATCACGCACCATCTCATCTTGTAATGCACCGAACTTGCACGAGCTAGCTAACCCCCTCAAATTAGCCACGTATTGATGCACTGACTCGCCGAGGAGTTGGTGACGCTGTCTAAAAATGAATCGCCGCAGGAGGGCACTTTGTGGGGCAGAGAAATGTGTGCTTAACAGAGCCACAGCCTCACCATATGTTTGGATTGAGTCTGCTGTGCATAATGTCCCAAGAACACGCTGGCCCTCCGCTCCCAAGCAATGGGATAACAGTGCCTTTTTCCGAGCCGTACTCACAGTTTCTAGTCCAAGAGCAATGAGGTAGGTTTCAAAGGACTGTAACCAGCGAACCCATGGGATCGGGGGCTCACCGGGTAGTGCACGGAAGGGAGGAGGTGGTGGAAGAGAGATTTCCGCCAGCCTTGTCGCCAAATGTTGCGTTTGCAAAGATAATCCAGAGACCGTCAGTGAGTTCAGTTCATGCTGCTTTTAATATGGCTGCCACACACACACGCTTCCAGGCACAAGCAATCGAATACCTATACACAATACAATGATCACAGCACTATCAAACTCCATGTGCTCAGGCCAAGGCAATCGAGTACCTATCACCAAATGTCAGACATAACAATGGCGACCAGAACTGCACGCAGTACTCCAAGTGTGGTCTAACCAAGGTTTGATAAAAGTTTAGCATAACTTCCCGACTTTTCAATTCAATCCCTCTAGAAATAAACCCTAGTGCTTGGTTTGCATTTTTAATGGCCTTGCTGACCTGTGGTGCAACTTTTAGTGATTTGTGTATTGTGTAAAGATCCCTTTATTCCTCTACCCCACCCAGACTTGCACCCTCCAAGTGATAAGTGACCTCTCTATTCTTCCTACCAAAATGTAATACCTCACATTTGTCTGTGTTGAACTTCATTTGCCAATTATTTGCCCATTCTGCAAGTTTATTAATGCCCTCCTGTAATTTGTTGCAGTCCTCCTCAGTATTGCATATCCTCCACCCACTGTGGTTGGTCTTGAAGTGCTGCCTTTGGGGCTGGAGGATGAGCAGCCAAGAAGATAGGAGAAAGCAGCAGCACCTACTGCTCCCTTGCCCCGAGCTTTCCGCTCCCTCTTCCAGTCGTGATTGTCCCCTGTCCCACCACTTCACCACAGCCAGGGACCGATCCCACGGCCTCCTCACAAAATCAGAGCCTTGCAAGTTCCAAACAACTGACGCAGTACTAATTTCAAAGATGTTATTGACATAATGGATTACATATTTTAATCCACTCTGCAGCACAATAGCCTCTTAACACGAAATGCTAACCATGCCTGATTCAGATTTTGCAGTAATTCAAAGAATATTCTTAAATACTAAAAAATGCTACAAAATAATTTCTGTGGATGTCATATGGTCAAAAACATGACTAAGGGATTAAATCTGCTGTTATGGCTTCAGCTTTTCACAAACAAATTTGTGTATGTTCTTGAAAGGCTCAAACTTTTTCAACTATGAAGCAAAGTCCATCCATTTAAATTTAGAGCCATCAGAACGTTCGGCAGGTACTGTGTCCGTCTATCGATCAATAGACAAATGCTTTTTGAATGTGCTTTTAGGTCTTATAGCACGAAATGCAATCAAACAGCAGCCATACGCCTCAGATGCCACTGCTGAATAAGAACGTGTTATAATGTGTAAAGCACTGCTACATCAGTTACAGACACAGAGACTAATTACACTCATACTGATTCCTTTTAAGTGGCCAGTGCATTAAATCCCACTTCTACTCACTGTTCTTAGATTTCCATTAACTAATAATCTGCACCACAGCACTATCATTGCAGATTGTGTTTGTACTATTTAGCTTGCTTTACTCTAAAACATGGCCATCCGTAGTTTATAAATAATAAAATATAGGCTAATCGAGCAGGAAGTAGCCTCCTAATGTATTCTTAGCAATATTGTTTTACTTTTTTTTATTGAACATTCAGTGTGCAGCATGATGGTCAGCTCGCTATGAGATAAAAATTCAATTGTCCCTGTAAAAATACATACATATTGAAATGCAAATAATTCCCTTGCACGGTGTTATGGCCCATGTCAGAAAGAGCATAACATGAGGCAATTTTAAAGCGACTCGATTAAAGCTTCTGCGCTATTGAGATCAACCCGTGTCCAGCAGTTACATCTTATTGTACTGTAAATTGCCTCATTGGACAGAAAGTGAAGCAGGCATGTCTGGTCAACAGATGGTATTATGGTATTTGTAGTGTATGTACCTTGAAGAAGGAACTATATTCTGCAGCCCCTGTATACTGCAGTACCAGTAGTGACCACCCCTGTATATAAGCCTGTGAAGTAACTTTGTATAGTAGTTCCAGTTTTGTCTCCATTCAGTAAACACCTGTTATAACCAACTTCTGCAGTCCGTGTCTCAATTACACACGGACGTTACATTATTGTTTAATTGTCAGCAGCCCCAACAAGTTAATGTTTGGTCAGTGAACTGCTGAGATACCAGACACATTATCAGAAAGCTTCAATACAATAATTCTCAGAACCAATATATGTTACACTAGATTGATCAGACAGTTGGCACAATTTATTTTCTGCAACACGAATAGTTCATTTTATTGCTTTCTCGACAGGTGTTGCAGATCAGTACATTCGGCTGTAGAAATCTTCATTTTTAGAAAAGATCTCTAGTAATCTTTACGGTTTCTATTACATTAAATTTATTCTGTGTAGTTAAAAATATTAAAAGATTAAAGTTATACCACTTTTTAACACTACTAACATGACTGCTAACCAATCAAGAATTACTCTAGCATCCCGTTTTCATTAAAAATGCTGCAAAAATAAGTGAAAAATATACACTCTACACTCTCCTTTGTATCCCTGACTACTAAACCTTGTGTTCAAATGGTAGAGTGGCACAATGATCTGAGACATTAAACCTGAGTGCCTTTAAACAAATGACACATTAGAAGTTATTTTTAATATCAATTAAGTTAGGGAACCATGGCTATTTAGTATGACTTGGCTAATGAGTGTACTTATTTCACCAGTCCTAGGAACTAGTTTAATAAAATATTCTTAGGTCTAGAAATTCAGTTGTTTACGCCAGCCGCTAGCGCCTTAGGAGGAGGAGAAGTGGGGCGCTGAGCGGCTAGTGCCCGGGCGCGGCATGATCTGCGCCTCTCGTGAAATTCAGTTAAGATTTAGCGGCGGCGCAAAATCTTTGCGTGCGCTCAGCTGCGCGCGCAGATCCTGACGTCATTTCATGGTGCAACGCCCTTTGTGCGCCCCGATCCGGAAATTCAGTGGCGCCGGCCTATTGTGCGCCTGGCGCCCCCCGCGACTGGTCGAGGGGAATGGTTCCCAGTCGCTGTGGGGCGCGGGGGGCGCTAATTAAAGGGGACTCCTCCTGCAGTATAAATGGCAGCCATTTTGCTCCACTCCTTCTTTGTGAGACACGGATATTTGGAGAGAGACAAAGGTAGAGAGCTTTCTGGTTTGGCTCAACACTCGTACTTGTGGCTTCAGGCCAGAGTTTTGCACTTGTCTTTAACTTCAGTGTCATAGCATTGATTGGAAACATATAATGGGGGCTGCAATGGGTGGAAACGTTGGGCTTCTCCATTGCATTCAAAGGGCTCAGAGACGCAGTGAGAGAGTGCCAGTCATGGCCAGACGGAGAAGGGCCAACAGGCGTCGGCAAAGGAGGCCTTACCCACCCAGGGTATACCGCCAGCAGTTCTCATATCTGAACATGTCTGAGGAGCAGTGTGTTCAGAGGCTGCGATTCAGAAGGGCGGTGGTCACTGAGATCTGCCACCTGCTTCACGGAGATCTGCAGCCACAGCTGAGGAGCAGGGTGTCTCTGTCAGTGGCAGTGAAGGTGACGGTGGCTCTCAACTTCTATGCCACCGGCTCCTTCCAATCCGCTACTGGGGACATTTCCAACATCTCCCAGTTCGCGGTACATTGCTGCATCTGCCAGGTGACCAATGCCCTTTTCAGAAGAAGGAGATGTCAGTTCATCTCCTTCCCCATGACTGTGTACAAGCAGCAAGAGCGTGCAATGGGCTTTGCAGTATTAGCGGGCTTCCCCATGGTGCAGGGCGCCATTGACTGCATGCATGTGGCTTTGCGGGCACCTCTAGAGAATGCTGAGGATTACCGCAACCAGAAGGGCTACTATTCGCTCAACGTGCAATTGGTGTGTGACCACAGGCAGCTCATCCTAGCTGTCAATGCCCGCTTTCCAGGCAGCAGCCACGATGCCTTCATCCTGCACCAGACTTCTGTGGCAGACATGTTCGAGGCCCAGCCTCACCCACGAGATGGCTTCTCGGGGACAAAGGCTATCCTTTGTGCACCTGGCTGATGACCTCGCTCTGTGCGCCCAGCACCCCTGCTGAAGAGCGATACAATGACAGCCATCAAGCAACCAGGAACATCATTGAGCAAACAATCGGCGTGCTGAAGCAACGGTTCCGCTGTCTGGATCGTTCCGGGGGAGCCCTACTGTACTCGCCTGAGCGAGTCTCCCATTTTGTTGTCGTGTGCTACATGCTGCACAACCTGGCTATCCGCAGGACTCAGCCACTGCCAGCAGACATTGGAGGACCACCAGAGGAGGAGGAGGAGGAGGAGGAGGAGGAGGACCAGCACGGGAGGGAGGCAGAAAGTGCAAGGGCCGCCCGTCGGCGGCTTATTGCAACTCGGTTCTAGGCCCCCTCTCAGGGAATGGCTTGTGCCAATGGCAGAAGATGAATGTAGCCGCTCCACAAGCCCTCAGCCGAGCAGGGCAACCAGGACTTCCAAAAGAAAACATGGACAGTGCGATTTAAGAAATGTTTTTACTGTGATACCTCTGTGCCCTTCCCACATGACAAACTAATGGAGAGAAACCCCCCCCAAAAACACAAATACACCAGTCTTGGCCTTTATATATAAAAGAAATACACCAGTCTCGGCCTTTATAAATAAACCAGATATACCAGTCTCGGTCTTTAAATATAAAAGAAATATACCAGTCTTGGCCTTTATATCTAAAACAAATGCAGCAGTCTCGGCCTTTATAAATAAAACAAAACATTTGGCCACACCTTCTACTTTTTCCCCTGCGAGGGTGATCCGTCTCGCTTCCGTGACTGACCCCTACCCGCCCTGCAGCTCCTCCTCAATGGGACCCCAGTGGCTGCAGCAAGGCTGGGGGAAGGCTGCTGAGGGTCAGATGGTGAGACGGCAGATGCCCTTTGGGGTTGGACTGGACCAGCTTTGGGCCTGGAGGGGCCGGCTGCTGACTGCTCCAACTCTGCTTGGGCGGCATCAGTCTGTCCAATGGCTGGTGGCAGCTGCAATGGAGGAGTGACAGTGTTGGCTGCAGGAATGCTGCCAACCTGACAGATCACAGGCACTCCCTGGTTGGCTGATACATTGGCACTCGCACGGGCCAGCACTGCAGCATGCCTGGCTGATCCAGCGAGGGTGGCAGCAGTTAGTGCCCGTGTGGCCCTGGTCTGTGTCTGCATGACACCAGCCAGTGAATGCACGGCACGACTGAGCACTTGGCTAGAAGCTGCCTGTGATGCAGCGAAGTCCTGCTGACTCCTAGCCTGTGCTGCCGCGAAGTCCTGCAGACTCCTGGCCTGTGCTGCACTGAATTGTTGCAGACTCCTGGCCTGTGCTGCCCCGAATTCCTGCACACTCCTTGCCAGTGACTCTATGGAGTCAGGCATCCTTGCCACTGCAGCCATGAGCTCAGTGTGCCTGCGCTCAGCCTGGGCGGCCATTTCCGCTAGGAGCCGCATCTCCTCTGCGCTCACCGTAGCAGGACTAGAGGCCGCACTCACCCTCCGGGGAGAAGGCCGCCGAGCTTCCCCACCCCTCCCGCGCTGCTGCAGCCCACTGGTCCCCGGAGCTTCACTCTCTTCCGACCCTTCCCCCCTGCTCCCCTCCAGGGAAGACGTGTCACCATCAT
The DNA here is from genome assembly GCF_052327205.1 of Somniosus microcephalus. NCBI lineage: Eukaryota > Metazoa > Chordata > Chondrichthyes > Squaliformes > Somniosidae > Somniosus > Somniosus microcephalus. The sequence continues at coordinate 341,841,116 of NC_140989.1, forward strand.
GGTCATGGGCTGCCTCGGCTGAGGGTGCCCCTGATGGGCCGGCTTCCTCTTCCTCCTCCTCTATGTCTGACTCGGACACAGTGCCAGCTTGAGGGGCCACCTCCTCACCTGGCGAGTCACCATCTGAAAGCAGGGAGGCACAAGAGTTGCTTTAGAGTGAGGACAGGGTGGCAGCGAGGGAGGCATGAGTGCTGCTGTGCACTGCATTGGTTCGATAGTGGCAAAGGATGCTGATGTGAGGTGCAAGTGGAAAGAGAGAGGTCAAAAAGGTGATGACCTTACCATTGGTGCCCAGAACAGGGTCAGCATCTCCAGTGGCGACGGGGCCACTCAGCCGGCCTGCCATGATCCGCTCCACTCGCTGCTCGAGGTCGCTCAGCTGTTTCAGGTCAGGACGGCCTCCCCCGGTCTGTCGCTGCTATCTTCTGTTATGCACCAGTTTGCCCTGCAAGAGAAAGGACGGCCTCTAAGTACAGTGTCAAGCCCTGATCTTGCCCACACTGCCTCCCATGGTCGAATAACACTGACATTGCCAAGCCCTGATCTTGCCCACACTGCCTCCCATGGTTGAATAGCCCTGACATTGCCAAGCCCTGATCTTGCCCGCACTGCCTCCCATGGTCGAATAGCCCTGACAGTGTCAAGCTCTGATCTCGCCTGCACTGCCTCCCATGGTCGAATAGCCCTGACAGTGTCAAGCCCTGATCTCGCCTGCACTGTCTCCCATGGTCGAATAGCCCTGACAGTGTCTAAAGTCCTGAATGTGCAAGTGCTTTTCATGACAGTCCCATAGCTGCTGGATGAGGGCTGGCCATTAGGGCTTTCAGGCCCCTTTGGCCATAAAGTGAGGTGCACATGCAGGGATGAGGAGGATACTGGAAAGGGTACTCACCCTGACAACCCGAGTGAGGTCGTTGAATTTTTTCCGGCACTGGGTTGGTGTCCTGCCAACCACGCTGTTGGACGTGACCCTGTTTGCCACCTCCCTCCATGCTTTCCGATATTCGGCGGGCAGCGGCCTCCTGCCACCCTCAGGGAAGAGGATATGGCGCCTGCGGTCCACTGCGACAACCAGCAGCCTCAGGTCACCCTCGCCGAAGCGCTGCGCTCTCTCCCTGGCCTTTTCCATTCTCCTGGGCGTGGAGCAGTTCCAGAAGCAGTGTTCAGGCCTTGCCTTAGGGCTGCAGTGTGCAGGGCATGGCAGCCAAACAATTCCACCCTCCCCCTTTAAGTGCTGACCGGCGCCTGACTGTCTGCCCTCAATGAGCAACTCGCCGCACCTGCGCTGCGCCCGCCTTCGGTGTTTGCGCCCCGGATCGCCGGCTTAGCACCTAATGATAGTTGTGCATCACCTGCTTTAGCGCAGCAGCAACCTCTTGGGGCGATGCAACTGAATATTGGCGAAGGTGGCGCTAAGTTGCGCCGGGCGAAAAAGTTAGCGAACGCCATGCTGTAGCGCCCCAAACGTGGCTATACTGAATTTCTAGGCCTTATTCTTTTAACAGGTTAGTTGATTCACCCTCAGTTTAGCTGTAAAACTAAGCCAGTCATTTGGTTAAAAAAGCCATGTTTTAAAAAGAGAAGGTCCTTGTTTAGGTTTCTGCCATTTGTATACAGATATAGTTCCAAAAAAATAGCAGATTAAGGCTGGAATTTCCTGGGAGATCAGCGGGCAGGATCGGTGGCAGGTCGGGTAGGAAAATGTTTTTTTTTGACAGCGGGTTGGGACCCCGCTGTCAACTTCCCACCACGTGCCTTTCCAAATGTCAGGTCTGTCAGCGTTGAGCAGACCCGACAGGCAGTGGTGGGGCACCCAATTAAGCTCATTAGCATCTAGTTGACAGATGCTTAACAGACTTTTTTAACTTACCTTTTCACTTTAACTTCATGGCCGTGGGAACCATACTGTTTGGGGACCACAGCTGTCGTCCTGAGGCGGGAGTTCAGTGGTTATTGCTCCAGCTGATTACTTGACAGCTTCAAATGTACAGTAAAAGCTCCCACCTGACAGATCATCACTTTCCCCAGCCACAAGCTGTATCTCAGTCCATTTCCAGCACAGATTCTGCAGGTTTTCCACGTTCCACGATGCTGCACAGGACAGAGGGCATCAGCACCTGAGCCCAAGATGCCAGATTTACTTCACTTGATGCTGTACACGCTTGCTGCCACATGATGTGCTAGGTTGGCACCACCCTACACCAACACCATAAAGCATCCCTACAATGTCCAAGCCATTGCTTTCACACTCACCACCATTGCGGGGAGTACCGTTATGTCTTACCATTCACTGCAACTCACTAAGCCACTTCCAAAGGTGCACACAAATCTGTTCAAGAACGCAAAGTATTGAAAATAAAGGTTTCAATGTTTGACAGCACATTAGCAGAAACTTTACATGAACATTGCATAAAACTCCCAAGTGCCTACCCTTGTGTGTTGGTATGATTGCACTAGGATGAGGGTGAATGTGAGGGGTGGTTAGTGAGCTGGGGATGTGATAATGTAGATAGAGAGAAAGGGATGGGTGGAGGTGCAAGGTAAGTTGCTGTGAGTAAGGATGTGCAGGGGTAGGGTAGGGAAGGCAGACTGATGGGGATGTGATGAGTAGCACAGCAGGATGAGGTTGAGTGTGGCTTTGTACTAACGTTTTGTGATCTACTGAGATCATTGAAAGGTTTGCGCCACTGCAGCCTGGTCCTCCTGACGACATCCCTGCTTGTGCCCTCCTGTGCAATGTGCAAGCAGGCTGCGTTGGTCTCCTGGGGAGGTCTCTTCCGCCCATGCGAAAGGAAGAGGACCTCCCTGCATGCTCTGACTCCTTCCATAAGTACCTCTGTACAGTCATTGTCAGTATTTGCAGCACCTCAGTGCTGTAGAAAACTGACAGCACAAATGTCAAAATAAAGTTGACCATGGTCCCTTTAAGGAAACTGGCTGGTGATACGTCATGAAATGACGTCACCAGACCCACTTCCTCTAATTGGACTGGCAAACGCGCTGGGCGGGCTTGACAAGCCCTATCAACGGAAAGTCATTTTGGACAGCGGGCTGGACCCAGCAGCGGGGTCGGGACCCACCACTGATGTCACCCGCCGAGGTGAGCAAGTGTTAATGTTCATCTAGGTAGGGGTAATGCCAAGTTGAATGTTGTAATATGGGTTTAATTCCTCAAAAAAGCCATAATACTTTAATATTAAAACATCACTTGGGGAAATCATTAGGCAGACAAAGGCACTTTATCAAATGAGAAGAAATATTTGGGGAAAAGTACTTTTTGTGGAAAATATGGCTAGATGTATTTTTTAAATCAGCAGTTTTTAGTCTCAACAGGAACTGACCATGGTAGGTGATGTAAAAAAACGACTAGGCACTTGGTCAGAGTATTAAACAAGGCTTTAATCGACTGTTTCACAACATGGAAGTCTAGTTATCCTTCACTAGTTCCTGTTTACAAAATATCCCTGAGCAAGTTGGGCCCGTGCCCCAGTATTTACACTCTCCCTGGACAGCGCCACCAGCAGGCCGCCCAGTATATTACATAAGTCATTTCTACATGAATGGCACGATTTATGTCATTCTTCCTGCCTGAAAGATTGGACGTCCGGCGGCTTCTTTCTACCGAATTAGTCGGACTAAGAATAGACGCAGTTGTTTGGGTCTCCGCCGGTGGCCGGAAGGCATGTCTCCTCGGACCGTGTTTTGGCCCCTGGGTCGCTTAGTGCGCACCAGCGGGCTGGCAGAGTCTGTGTCGCCTTGATCGACCTGAGGAGGACTGGGGAGATTGTGGCTCCGGCTGCGGGCCCCCACAGGTGCAGAGCTGGCTTCACCCTGCTCAGTAGTCGGTGACTGACCGGTGTCCTGGCGGTCATCCCGCAGGGAGCGCTCTGTTCCCCGGGTTGATCCGGCGGAATAGCTGGCAGATCCCTTGACGTCCCGGGTAGGGCGCCATCCTCAGAGGAGCGCAGGGTATCGGCATCATTGATATGGGTCCCACCATCGATTGGGTCCGTGGGACTGGTTGGGCAGGGAGCCAGATCCCGGAGTGACACTGCGGATTCCCGGCCATCAGGGTACTGCACATATGCGTACATGGGATTGACAGCCGTCACTTCCACTTTGTCAACGAGGGGATCGCTCTTAGAGGATCGGACAAATGTTCGGAGCAGCATGGGGCCAGGAGCTGCCAACCATGATGGTAGGGACGTCCCATGAGTGGAGTGACGCTGGAACCTGTAGTGTATGTACCTTTACGGGGAGAACTACTTTTTACAGCCCCTGTATACTGTAGTACCGGCAGTGACCACACCTGTATATAAACCCTGAGTAGGGATCTGTACGTTTGGTTTTAGAGTAACTCTCATCCAGTAAACACCTGTTGATTGTTCCCTGCAGTCTCGTGTCTAGTTATTGAAGGACACACATCAAAATACACAGATCTAACATTGGCGACGAGGCAGATTCGAACCTACCTGCAGCTCTGCATCACCTCCCAGGGATTCACTCCTGGAGAACAGTAGAAGAAGGTCGAGTCCAGAAGCACGGGCGTCGACCACAAGCAACCGCCCAGTCATCCAGCGGAGATTTGAGCATCGCAGGGGAGGCTGTTCAGAGCTGGGCTTGGTTCTCCAGTCATGGTGGTCCAGCGAAACGGGCTGGCAACAGGTACGGCGCAGACCCTTCCCGGACAGCGGTGGCTAGAGCCGACCGACGGCACAGAAAAGGCCGAGCAGCGTCGATGGGAGAAGAGAGAGGGTAGAGCGCACAGGGCGCAGCCAGTGTTCAGGACCGAGCGGTGTCGATGGGAGAAGAGAGAGGGTAGAGCGCACAGGGCACAGTCGGTGTTCAGGACCGAACGGCGTCGACGGGAGAAGAGAGAGAGGCGCGAAGGAAAACGCGCAGAGCACAGCCAGTGTTCAAGGGACGAGCAGCGTCAGCGGGGAAGAAAGGGAAACGCGCAGAGTGCAGCCGGTGTTCAAGGGCCGAGCAGCCGCAGCGGAGAAGAAGGGAGAGCGCGGGAAACGCCATTTTGAGCCACAGTGGAGAAGAAAGGAGAGCGCGGGAAAACGCCATTTTGAGCCGCAGCAGAGAAGAAGGGAGAGCACGGGAAAACGCCATTTTGAGCCAGTCTAACCACACCCAGGGATGCCGAAGAGTGGTAGTATTACAGCGTTTGTCAATGAAGTCGAAGATTGGACGACATATGTCGAACGCATAGAAGTGTACTGCAAGGCGAATGAAGTGCCAGATGAGAGGAAAGCGCTGGTATTGTTGAATTCAATGGGTGCAAAAACATATGGCTGACTGCGAAACCTAGTAACCCCAGAGAAGCCAGTGGAAAAGGATTTTGGAAACATAGTGTCAATCCTACAGGACCACTTAAACCCCACACCGCTGCTGATAGCAGAAAGATTTAAGTTTCACAAAAGGAACCAGCATAAAGATGAAAGTAATGCTGAGTATTTAACGGAACTGCGCAAGCTATTGAAACACTGCCAGTTTGGAACGGGACTAGCAGATACTTTAAGGGACAAGTTTGTGTGTGGGCTTCAAAGTGAAGGAACCCAGAAATGGCTTCTATCAGAAAAGGATCTTACGCTGGACAAAGCTTTCAGCATGGCAGTATCACACGAAGCAGCCGCACGGGGCGCTGCAGAGATACAACGGAGACCGCAAGAATATGGCACAAATGAAATGTCATATGGAACAGTGAAGTGCTATCGCTGTGGCAGAACAACACACGACCATAATGATTGCTGGTTCAAGGACAAAGTGTGCAGACAGTGTGGAAAAGTAGGACACATAGCAAGAGTCTGCAGGTCGGGAAAGAAAACCAGCAGCAAGTAATCTCCACAGGAGAAGTACAAGAAGGTACATAAGGTGACGAAGAGTAGTTCAGACAAACAGAAAAGTAATACAGACTCCGGAAGCAATGAGCTGGGTTGTCTGAAACTACATAAGGTGATCAAAATGGAGGATCACCAAACTATCTGGGTCACGCTCAAGATAGCTGGAGTCCAAGTGAAAATGGAATTGGACACAGGATCAGCCCTAACAGTCATAAACCGAAGGGACTACAAGCGGCTATTCTCACATATACCCTTGAGAGATACAGAGATTGTCTTGAAGACGTACATGGGGTAAAAGTCTACCCCAAAGGAAAAATAAGGGTGAACGTTATATATAACGGCAAGGAAACACCAAAAATGCACCTATATGTATTGCCAGATGGAGGACCACCACTACTAGGACGTGAATGGATCTGGAAGATACAGCTAGATTGGCATTCCATACAAGCACTGACTGTAGATGCCAAAAAGGATGACGACGCCACACCTAGACGACTGTCAAAAATGCTAACTGACGCACAAGAAGTGTTCCAGGAGGGACTTGGAACACTAAAAGGCATAACAGCGACGATCAAAATAGAGGAAAATGCAAGCCCAAAGATTTTTAAGGCCAGACCGGTGCCTTATGCGATCCGCCCAGCCGTCGAAGCAGAGCTGGAAGGTTTGGAACGTTCAGGAGTACTGTCCAAAGTGGACTGGAATGAGTGGGCTACACCCATCGTTCCTGTAATGAAGAGGTCATTGAGTAATACGCCTGGGGAACCAAAGAAGGTTCGCATCTGTGGGGACTTTAAGGTGACAGTGAACCCAGTCCTTCACACGGTACAATATCCGCTTCCGTGGATTGAAGATATTTTCGCCTCGCTATCTGGAAGGAAACGCTTCACTAAGATTGATCTGGCCCAGGCGTACCTGCAAATGGAGGTAGAAGAAGCCTTAAAACAGTACCTCATGATCAACACTCATAAAGGTCTCTACCAATACAATCGGCTGGTGTTCGGGGTAGCATCAGCTCCGGCTATTTGGCAAAGGGCAATGGATCAAGTCCTGCAAGGGATTCCAGGGACCCAGTGTTATTTGGACGACATCCTGGTCACGGGCGAAAATGTCAGTGCTCACCTTGCCAACCTGGAGCAGGTGCTCACTAGATTGAAGGAATATGGGCTCCGAGCAAATCGCCACAAATGCGAGTTTTTCCAGAAGCAGATCTCGTATTGTGGCCATGTTATTGATGAAGAGGGGTTACATAAGTCCCCTGAAACGATTGAGGCAGTAGTCAAGGCTCCAGCACCGGAAAATGTGTCACAACTGAAGTCGTTCCTCGGGCTGGTGAACTACTACCATAAGTTCTTACCGAATTTGTCTACAGTACTACACCCACTGAATACCCTACTGCAAACGGGGGTACCATGGAAGTGGAATGACGAATGTAAATGAGCTTTCCAGAAGTGCAAAGAATTGATCACATCAAAAGAGGTGTTGGCTCATTTCAACCCGGCACTACCAATTCGGTTGGCGTGTGATGCATCACCCTATGGCATTGGAGCGGTGCTGTCGCACAAGTTCCCGGACGGCTCGGAGAGGCCGGTAGCCTTTGCGTCTCGGTCACTAACCTCAGCCGAGCGTAACTACGCCCAGGTTGACAGGGAGGCCCTCAGCCTAGTGTGGGGAGTGAAAAAGTTCAACCATTATCTGCACGGGCAGAAGTTCACCTTGCTGACTGACCACCAACCACTTGTCTCCATCTTTAATCCAAAGAAGGGCGTTCCGGTGATGACTGCGCAATGGCTAGAAAGATGGTCCCTTTTTCTAGGGGCGAACCAATATGAAATCGAGTATAAGGGCACGAAACAGCATGGAAACGCTGATGGGCTATCACGCCTGCCACTGCCTACTGCGGAGGAAGCACCAGCAGTGGACCCTGTCGAAATATTTTATTCGACTATAATTGAATGCTTGCCAGTAACTAACGCTGATATAGAGAAGGAGACCCGAAATGACCCGACACTGTCTCGGGTATATGACTTGACGGTGAAGGGATGGCCAACACATGGCGACTCACTGTTGCCAGCATTTTCATCCAGAAGAGAACAGCTGTCAGTATGCCAGGGGACCTTGATGTGTGGATCCCGAGTGGTAATTCCACCCAAGTTAAGGGAGAGAATGCTAAGTGTGCTTCACGGAGGCCATCTGGGAGGGGTGAAAATGAAAAGCTTTCCTAGGGCTTATGTGTGGTGGCCGGGGATCGATCAGCAAATTGAGGACCTGACAAAGAGCTGCTCAGGATGCCAGAAGGTCCAAAATGCACTACCACATGCCCCTCTACACCCATGGGAGTAGCCCTCATCGCCATGGCAACGGGTGCATATTGATTTTGCTGGTCCATTCATGGACTCAATGTTTTTAATAGCCATGGATGCGCACTTGAAATGGCCTGAGGTGATCAAAATCTCGTCAACCACCACGGAGAAAACTATTGCAGTCCTACGGACCATATTTGCCAGGAACGGCTTGCCAGAGCAGATTTGCTCTGATAACGGACCACAGTTTGTGTCCAAAGAGTTTCGAAGATTCATGAAAAGGAATGGGGTAAGGCATTACATATCCGCCCCGTATCATCCAGCCACAAATGGATTGGCTGAGAGGTTCGTACAAACCTTTAAGAAAGCAGTAAGGGCCATGTGCGATGACGACATTCCACTGCAGCATAAGGTGGACAATTTCCTGTTAGCCTACAGAAATGCGACACATGCAGTCACCAACCAGACCCCGGCCATGATGTTCTTTAACCGAAGGTTGAGATCTCGTCTGGATTTGCTCAGACCAAACGTACGAAGAGATGTTGAGAATAAGCAATTCCAGCACATCAATGAGAAGCTGACAAGGAGCTTCAATGTAGGGCAACCAGTCTTGGCCCGCGACTACCAAACAGAGAAATGGCAACCAGGAACGATAGGCACACGGCAGGGGCCACTAATATACACAGTGGATGTTGGGGAGAACATTGTGAGATGCCATGTCGACCAGATCCTAGAGTCACAGGAATGAGTCAACCCCATGTCTCGCGCACCTGGTGATGAACCCGACATACAGGTAGCATCTACCCCAGAAACAGTAGCATCGGAAGCTGATGAACCAACTGACGACAGGGGGCCTCCGCACCAAGAGCAAGACACTCAGGAAAGGCGCTATCCAGAAAGGATCAGGAAGCCGCCCCAAAGACTGAATTTATAAATGGACTATTTTCAGTTAATGTGCATGTTAAAAGTGTTAATTGTTAAATGAATGTTATGGTACTGTTAATCTAAAAGGGGAGGAATTGTAGTGTATGTACCTTTAAGGGGAGAACTACTTTTTACAGCTCCTGTATACTGTAGTACCGGCAGTGACCACACCTGTATATAAACCCTGAGTAGGGATCTGTACGTTTAGTTTTAGAGTAACTCTCATCCAGTAAACACCTATTGATTGTTCCCTGCAGTCTCGAGTCTAGTTATTGAAGGACACACAACATCAAAATACACGGATCTAACAGAACCCGAAGAATCGTTCATGAGGAGTAGCGTTGGTGGATGTAGAAAGAAGAGACCTGATGGAATGCAATGCATCAGGGAGCATAGTTTCCTACTGCTGGTCTGATAGGTTGTGTGACCTCATTGCAAGACGAACAGCGTTCCAAATGATAGTGTTGTATCTCTCAACCTCTCCATTTCCAATAGGATGATACGGTGTTGTTCTACTTGTGGCGATTCCCCGTTGGGAAAGATAACTTTTGAGTTTGCTTGACATGAAGGAGGGACCCTGATCAGAGTGGATGAAATTGGCCGTACTGCAAAGGGAAAAGACCCGATCAAGGCATTTGATCACTGTGGAAGTAAGCATATTGGGACAGGGGAAAGCCAAGGGAAAGCGTGAATATTCATCCACCATAGTAAGCAAGTAGGTGTTTCGCGTTGAGGAAGGCAGTGGCCCCTTAAAGTCAATGCTGAGTTGCTGCATAGGCTATGTAGCGTGTATGAGCGAGCCATCCGACGGACGGAAGAATTGCGGTTTTCATTCCACGCAAATTCTACAAGTGGAGCATGTTCTTCTCACGTCTTCCGTAGAAAATGGGAGATTTTTAGATCGCACAAAGTGTAACATATGGGTAACGCCAGGATGGCATAAGTCAGTATGAAGATCCGCAAGAGTCGAAGTTGACATGGAAGAGCAGAATGCACGTGTGAGAGTACCCGGGGCCACATTCTCTTTGCCGGGTCGATAATGTATGGTGTAGCCAAAGGCAGCCAATTCCATCCTCCAGAGCTGTATTTTGTTATTCTTGATCTTAGTGCTTTTCCGGTTATCCAGCATAAAGACCACGGAGCGCTGATCGGTTATAAGTGTGAAATGGCGACGAGCGAGAAAATGACTCCATTTATGTACTGCTTCAATGATGGCCGTATGCTCTTTCTTGACAGGAGAATAATGGAGCTCGCTACCCTGCAAAGTTCTGGACAGAAATGCAACGGGTTGACCACCTTGATTTAAGGTAGCAAAGATCGCCACATCTGATGCATCACACTCGACCACGAAAGGGAAATTTTCATCAATGGAACGAAGTGTGGCTTTTTCCAGTTGTTGCTCGAGGAGGTCGAAAGCTGAAATAGCCGTTGCCTTCAACGGAAATGACTTTGCATGAAGCAGGGGCTGGATCTTGTCGGAAAAGTGGGGTATCCACTTCGCATAATAGGCGAACATGCCGAGGGCCCGACGAAGAGAGCCGAGATTCGTAGGAGGAGGGAGCTCCTGAAGCAGACGAAGTCGTTCTGGATCCGGTTTGATGACACCATTGCCCACCCAGTAGCCAAGGATGTTGACTGATGGTACTGATTTCACAGATTTGGACTCATTTAAGGTTAAGTTGCGACGACGGAGAACGTCAAAAAATTTCTAGAGGTTGGCATCATGCTCCCCTGGTCATGACCAGCAATGGTGATATTATCCAGATATGGAAAAGTGTCCGTTAAGTTCTCCTGTTTGACTAGGCTATCCATTGCCCGTTGGAAGATGGCCACCCCATTGGTGACCCCAAATGGAAGGTGACAAAACTGGTAAAGCCGACCATTGGCCTCAAAGGCTGTATACTTTCTGTCAGAGTCCTTTAACGGCACTTGATGGTATGCACTCTTTAAATCAAAAGTTGAAAATACCTTGTAGTTGGCAAGATTATTGACCATGTCATCGATGCGTGGTAGTGGGTAGGCATCCATGTCGGCATACTGGTTAATAGTTTGTGAGTAATCGATGCAAAGACGTTTCTTGTGTTGCTTCAGAGGATTTTTAACAACGATGACTTGAGCCCGCCAGGGAGATGAACATGGCTCAATGATACCGTCAGCTAGAAGGTGAGAGATCTCTGCCTCGATAAAGGATAGACCATCTTGGCTGAAACGTTGTGATTTAGTGACTATGGGCTTACATCGTGGGGAAAGATTGGCAAACAAGGAGGGCTCATCGAGCGAAGCCGCCGAAAGCGCACAAAACGGTACTTTGGAAATAGTAAGCTCCGGTTTTGACCCTCCAAACTCAAAAGTGAGTCTTTAGTGTTGTTTCTGGAAATTCTGTCCCAGGAGCACATCACTGCATAGGTTTTTGAGCACCCCGAGCCAGGTGGAGGAACAAGTGCAGCCATTGAGAATAAGGTCGACAAGACAAAAGCCGGAAGAGTTGGTGGTCAGTGTCATCAGAGCCATTGCAATTTCCCTTTCTGAGGGGTAAATATGCAGTTTTAACTTACTGACAGTCTGCTCACTGATGAAGTTGTCAGAGCTACATGAGTCGATTAGTGCACTCAAAATGTGTCCATTTACCGAAACCTTTGTGGTTGCATGGGACAGGCTTTGGGGAAAAACAGCTGTGATGGGAGGAGGAGTAGTTTTACCCTTGAAAGTTGTAACCTTAGTAGTGGCTCTTGGGGGAGGAGCAGTTCTATAGATAGCAGCTGTAACCTTAGTAGTGGCTCTTGGGGGAGGAGCAGTTTTATAGATAGCAGCTGCAAAACTAACAGAGGCTCTTGACTGGCATACCTTAGAAAAGTGACCTTTCTTACTGCAATGACTGCAGGTTGCATTACGAGCAGGACAAAATTTCCTATAGTGCAATGCACCTCCACAGAAGAAACACTTCCTTCCAGATTGCCAAGATGCCACTAGGGCAGGGTTGTCATCAGTGAGGGCTTCTAGGGTAGGGTCATCATTGGCTAGGATAGAGTAGTCATCAGTGAGGGCTTCCGCCCAAGGCCCATTGGAGGAGTCACCAAAAGTGATAGCAGCAGACCGTGCACATGGTAAAAGATAGGCATCTGCATTTTTTTTTGCTAAGTCCAGCGAACATGCCTGGTCATAGGCTGCTTGTAACTTGAGGATTTTATTCTCCAACAGATGCTGGCGTATGAAAGGAGATGCAATTCTGTTAATAAAGGAATCACAAATTAACTCCTCCTGGTACTGCTCAGCTGAGACAGCTTTGAAATTACAATCCTTGCTGAACCTGCGAAGCTTTTGAAGGAATTCGTCAAGTGATACCCCGGGTTGTTGTTGAGTTGTGGCCAGTAGATGCCGAGCAAAAATTTTGTTTGGGGCCTTAACATATAGTTGCTGTAGTATTTGGATAGTGGAGTCATAGTCTACACAGTCTTCAATATAGTTAAACACATGAGGGGATACATAATTGGCAAGTATCTCTAATTTATCAGGAACATTCTCACCACACACCCTGAGGAAGTTGCTGAATGTACGATACCAGTGTTTCCATACCTTAGCCGTTGTAGGTGAATTCGGGTCCAGATCAAGACGGGCGCGTCGGAGTAGTTTCTCCATGATGGATTGATTACTACCTCTGGTTCCCTTCTACCATTTGAGTTGTAGCCATCTGTTCCCAAAACCACTCAGAGCGTGGAGCAGCAAACAGTCGATTAAATTGACGTAAGAAAACTACTAGGCACTTGGTCAGAGTATTAAACAAGGCTTTAATCGACTGTTTCACAACATGGAAGTCTAGTTATCCTTCACTAGTTCCTGTTTACAAAATGTCCCTGAGCAAGCTGGGCCCGTGCCCCAGTATTTATACTCTCCCTGGACAACGCCACCAGCAGGCCACCCAGTATATTACATAAGTAATTTCTACATGAATGGCTTCGTGCCACCAACTCATTCTGGAGATATCACTGTTGGGGAGCTGCTCTGATTATAATGGAGGCCATGTTTTCAAACTAGATTTAGGTTTAATCCAGAACCTCTAGGCACAAGGAGAGCAAGCTGACATTAACAATCCAGTAGGCAGTGAGGACAACCATGCATAACCGTGTCAGGATTAGTTATTCTATTCAAAGTGTTTATCAAAAGGAAGAAAGTTGAATTCAATTCTCAAAGGTCCAAAAAAACACTGAAGTGGCCCTGATGTGTTTAAAAAGCTCTTCTGTGGCCTGAAGAAATGATAGCTCAGTTGTTCAAACTATTTCAAAAAGCAGGTTCATTTGCAGAATTCTAGCTGTTGGCTAATGCAAAATACAATATGTTTTTACTAAACAATCTCCCTATACAGTGAATGTAATTGGAAGCACTGGAGTAAATTTATTGATCCCACACTCAAAGCAGGGAGTCACACACGAGGGAAGAGTGGCTCGGGGATAGGACTGCAACACTGTAAAATCGATTCTCTGACTCATGCTGCATTCAAGTAGGCTCCCTGCCGGCAGTGTGCAATCAGTTAATTTACTCGAGTGTGCTTAATATTCTAGTTTGCTAATATACTTTTGTAAAATCATTAATAATTTTGTCGAAATCTCTTTATAAATATTCCACAGCTGCACTTAATATGCGCACTGCCATGCAATTCATCACCTATCTGATGTCTTCATTTTTATTGCATGTGCCGTCTCGTGTCATAAATTGAATAATGTCTTCCTTGCTTCACAGAAAGAAGTCTTCCTCTAGGTATGCTGCGTCCCATATGATCTTCAAAGACAGTGAGGATATTACTCATTAGGGAAGGTCGCCTGCAACCATCGAACAATGACCATCTAAGAAATAGAGTCCCGAGTGAACTGTTGACTGGCAAGAAAGCCCATCGCCTGAAAGGATCCTCTACAAGACTTTCTCTGTAGTCCTGTCAGCATGCAAGAAGGTCTGTACCAGCAGACAAGGAGATATTTAAGACAAAAAGAAAATACTGCAGATGCTGGAAATCTGAAATAAAACCAGAAAATGCTGGAGAAAGGTCTGACGAAAGGTCATCGAGCTGAAACGTTAACTCTGTTTCTCTCTTCACAGATGCTGCCTGACCTGCTGAGTATCTCCAGCATTTTCTGGAGATACTTAAGCCACTGTAGGTAAATGCTGGCCCCTAACACCAACCCAAAGCTATATTCTGCTTCTGAAAATGCAGGCTGGTGTGGACTCTGAGAACAGCTGGATGATATATTTATATGTGTTTTTGTGCGTCTTGCATCTCTTGACCAACCACCGCACTTTACAATTCGCACTTTACAATCATCATACTTCAAAGTGTCACGTTTTGTTCCAGCTGCCAAACAATCTTAGAAAGAGAGAGAAAGCTAGTCATCTAATTTTGGTTCTTCTGATCTGGAGTCTGAAATTTACAAGGCAGTTACAATTGAGGCGATTTTAGCTTGAGGCGGATAATGGGCGGGTGGCAGGCAAGAAGTGTGCCTGCTGTCCGCCCATTGTCCCCACCGTGAGCCCTTAATAATTTTGAGCCAGGCCTCATTTACTTGCCATCCGTGAGGTGCGGCAGGACAGTGAGCATCCTTAGTGATCTTGGAGGACAGTGAGGAAATTGCTTATTAGGGAAAATCACCTTGATGCAGCTCCCTGGTTGTGAGAGCAGGAAACCAGCTGGCTCCTAGGTAGAGCTGGTTGACAGTCACAGCCTACGGGACAGGAGGAGAGCCTGAGGAGGAACTGGTACGGCTCGAGAGCGGGCCAAAGTTTTTTTTGTGGGATCAGGGTACATACTTGCTTGCTGCCTTCATGGCAGCGACTAACAGCATTCTGTTCTCATATGGTAGCAATTGCAGAACAGGAAACTCCTCTGGTGATTCATTCTGCACTTCACAGCCCAGCCACTTTCGTTCTATTGAACTCCTCCCCACCCTGCTTGCATCCTACTTCTTCTCACTCTCAGCATATGCACTACATGAAGAATCCCCATACATAGGCACATTCCTTCTCAATAGCCACACTGACGTTCTCTCTGTCTGTCTGCAGGAGAAAAGACCGGGGGAGAACCACCCAACATCAGAGTTCTGAGCAAAATGGAACAGGCAGGCATGGACATTATTGGCTTAGTGACGGTGCAAAGTTTCAGAAATTATGAGACCGACAGTTTAATTGAACAAGGTGTCTACCTATTACTTGTACCCTTTCAGTTATTTCAAACAGACGCATATTGAACCAGTTTGGCAGCGTTTGACAGGCTGCATGGTGAAGTCGGACATTTACTTTTGTACAGCCTGCCAGTGCCATGCTAACTTCTGTTTCTATCTCCTCTCTGTAGGTCCTTCTCAGCACCTGGACCCTCTCGAGGAGGATTCGGAGGGGCTCTAGCCTCCAGAAGAAGCACTGCCAAACACTCCAACCCTCCCAAGCGTCAGCACAGCGCTCGGCATCCCAGGTGAGTTAGACAATGAGTGCACCTGGTGGAGCCCCCAGCATGAGTGAGGCGGAGCAGGGACTAATGGGAAGGACAGCCTCAGAGATGACTCACCGCAGGGCAAGCTCAGCTCCAAGCTCTGCCGAGGAGGACAGAGGTGCTGGGGGAAAAATTGGGTCGCTCCTGCTTTGGGGTATTAACTTCGCTACTTTTAGCACCCTGAAAAAGTTAGTACCCCTGCATCCGAAATTCACTGGTAGCACCCCAAGAGGGAGGCGGGGCGCTACTGGATGTGCCCCGCCTCCCTCTTCGGGTGCTACGAGTTGATATCGTGGCGCTATGTGCCGCAGTGCCATGTGCTGTGGCAGTTCGCGCTGCGGTACTGCAGGCCTTCCTCCCCTTCTTAAAGGGGAGGGGCCTAGGGCAGCACGACCCGGGGCCCAGCTGGGCCACCAGACATCGGAGTGCCGGCAAAAGAGCCCGGCACTCAAGAGAAGTGCCGGGCTCACGGAGCACAGCCGGCACCCCGCGGGGGGGCTTCACAGAAGACCTGGGGACGGCAAAGCGGGCAGGTGCTGGCAGGCGGCCAGCAACAAAAATGGCCGCCCGGCACTTCGTCTTTAATTAGCGCTGCCCCGGCCACAGGTAGGCCCCCCTGACCCTGTCAGACATAGCGTCTGGCGGTCAGTCAGGGGGCGCTACCGAAGATCGTAGCCGGGGCGTGAGCGGTGTTGAGTCTGTATGTCCCAGTTAGGTTTAGGATCAATCACTGGACACAGACAACAAGAATAACTTTTAACATGTCTTTACTATTCGAAGGTCAGGGCTGAACTGCCCAGCAAATCCTTGCACAACACTTATATACCGGTGTGGTCACCACCGGTATTACAGTATTACAGTATACAGCAGCCAAGAGAAAGTAGTACATCTCTTAAGGTGGAACTCTTAAGGTAGAACAGGTTACATACACCACAATCCTCCCTTTTTAGCTTAACAGTTATATCCCCATTTAACATAACATAATAACATAATAACATATATATATATATACAACTTCATGCAAAACAGTTCAAAGATTCAGTCTCTGAGGAGGCCTCCTGATTCGAGTTGGATAACGCCTTTCAGGGGTCTCTGATTCTCGTTGCTGGGGTGACTCATCTAGTTGGTCTCTTATGGATTGGACATCATCATCAGGTACATTCACTTCTGAGGTAGATGCTTCAGGTTCACTAACTTCTTTCACTGTTGTCTCTGCCGTAACCATGGGTTCGACCCTTGTTCTCGATTCTACCAGTTGGTCAGCATGATGCCGTATTACATTTTCACCAATATCTACCGTGTACATCAGGGGTCCTTGTCTGGCCCGAATTGTTGCAGATTGCCATTTCTTGTTTTTATAGTCCCGGGCTAACACTGGTTGTCCTATTTCGAAACTCCGAGTGGTCTTGTTATTTATATGCTGGAACTGTTTATTTTCAACTTCCCTCCGCACATTTGGTTTTAACAAGTCCAACCTGGACCGCAACCTCCTGTTGTAGAACATTATGGCAGGACTTTGGTTTGTCACTGCATGAGTGGCGTTTCGATATGCCAGTAGGAATTTGTCCACCTTGTGTTGCAGTGGAATCTGATCTTTGCTCATGGCCTTTATTGCTTTTTTAAACGTTTGTACAAATCTCTCTGCCAACCCGTTTGTAGCCAGATGATATGGGGCAGGGGTATAATGTTTCACCCCATTCTTCTTCATGAATCCCTGGAATTCTTCTGACACGAACTGCGGTCCGTTGTCTGAACATATTTGTTCTGGCAATCCATTTCTCGCAAATATCGTTCTTAACACCGCGATCGTCTTTTCTGAGGTAGTGGTAGTCATCTTAATCACTTCTGGCCATTGAGAATGTGCGTCCACCGCAATTAAAAACATGGAGTCCATGAAGGGACCAGCAAAGTCAATATGTACACGTTGCCATGGGGTTGAAGGCCATTCCCATGGATGCAGTGGTGCAATCGGAGGTGCATTTTGCACTTTTTGGCACCCTGAGCAGCTTTTCGTCAGCTCCTCTATCTGTTGGTCTATACCCGGCCACCACACATAAGCCCTAGCAAGGCTTTTCATCTTGACTCCCCCCAGATGACCTTCATGCAGTTCCTTTAGAACTCTCTCTCTTAACTTAGGAGGAATAATCACCCTTGTTCCATACATCAATGTTCCTTGACAGACGGATAGCTGGTCTCGTCTTGCTGAGAATGCCGGTAACAGTGGATCACCATGTGCTGGCCATCCCTTCACTGTCACTTCGTAGACCCTGGACAGTGTCGGGTCGTTCCTGGTTTCTCTTTCAATACTTGCATTGGTGACTGGTAAACATTCGATGATGGTCGAGTGAAATAACTCCACAGGATCAACCGTCGGTGCCTCCTCCTCTGTAGGTAGTGGCAGGCGCGACAGCCCATCAGCATTACCATGCCGCTTTGTACCTTTGAATTCTATCTGATATTGATGTGCCCCTAGGAAAAGGGACCATCTCTGGAGTCTCTGTGCTGTCATCACCGAAACACCCTTCTTAGGGTTAAAAATGGATACCAATGGCTGGTGGTCTGTCAGAAGCGTAAACTTTTGGCCCTGTAGGTAATGATTAAACTTCTTTACTCCCCACACAAGGCTGAGAGCCTCCCTATCTATCTGAGCATAATTGCGCTCAGCGGAGGTCAATGATCTGGATGCGAACGCAACTGGCCTCTCCTGGCCATTTGGTAACTTGTGTGAGAGTACTGCCCCAATACCATATGGAGAAGCATCACAAGCCAAACGAATAGGCAGCGTTGGGTTGAAGTGAGCCAACACTTCCTCTGAGGTGATCAATGCCTTGCTTTCGCGAAAAGCCCTCTTGCAGTCCTCGCTCCACTTCCACGGTACTCCCTTCTGTAAAAGAGCATTCAGCGGGTGCAGCACCGTGGATAAATTTGGCAGAAACTTATGGTAATAGTTAATCAACCCTAGAAACGACCTCAATTGGGATACATTATCCGGAGCGGGAGCCTTCACAACAGCTTTGATCTTGTCAGGAGACTTATGAAGCCCCTCCTGGTCAATGACATGACCACAGTACGAGATCCGCTTCTGAAAGAATTCACATTTCTGGCGATTAACTCGAAGACCATATTCTTTCAATCTGGTGAGCACCAGTTCCAAGTTTGCAAGGTGTTCCTCATCATCATCTCCTGTAATCAGAATATCGTCCAGGTAACATTGTGTGCCTGGAATTCCCTGTAATACCTGCTCCATGGCCCTCTGCCAAATTGCTGGAGCCGATGCCACTCCAAAAACCAGTCTATTATACCGGCACAAGCCTCTATGCATGTTGATCGTGAGATACTGGCGTGACTCTTCCTCAACTTCCATCTGTAAGTACGCCTGCGCCAGGTCTATCTTGGTGAAGTGTTTCCCACCAGACAATGAAGCGAAGATATCCTCAATCCGTGGAAGCGGATAATGCACCGTGTGAAGCACCGGATTAACAGTGATCTTGAAATCACCACAGATGCGAACCTTCCCCGGTTCCCCCGGCTTGTTGCTCGATGAACGCTTCATGACTGGGACAATGGGCATGGCCCACTCACTCCAGTCTACCTTAGACAGTACTCCTGAATGTTCTAGCCCTTCCAGCTCAGCTTCCACAGCAGGTCGTATCGCATAAGGTACCGGTCTGGCTTTGAAAAATTTTGGGTTTGCATGTTCTTCAATCTTGATGTTTGCCATAATTCCTCTCAGTGTTCCCAGTCCTTGTTGGAACACCTCTTTAGCATCGTCCAATATTCTGGATAATCGTTTAGGTTTGACATCTTTTGTACCGGAATCTACCGTTAGTGCTTTTAAAGAATGCCAGTCCATATTTATTTTCCTAATCCACTCCCGTCCCAGTAGTGGTGGACCTCCTTCAGGTAGCACATATAAGTCCATTCCTCGGCTTTCTTTGCCCTTGTGGACCACCTTTACCTCTATCTTCCCGATGGGGTATACTCTTTGCCCCGTGTATGTTTTCAATACAATCTCCGTATCCCGTAGGGGAATATGTGGGAATAACCTTTTGTAATCTTTCTTATTCATGACCGTCAATGCCGATCCAGTGTCCAATTCCATCTTCACTTGGACTCCTGCTACCTGAAGTGTGACCCAAATTGTTTGGAGGTCTGCTTCCTTACCAACATTGTGTACTCTTAGACTACCCAGTTCATTACTGCTGGCGTCTGAATCTGATTTCTGTTCGTTTGAACTGTTCTCTGTCACCTTGTGTACCTTTTTGTACTTTTCCTGCGGTGACTTTTTGTTGCTGGTCTTCTTTCCGGACCGGCATACTTTAGCTATGTGACCAAGCCTGCCACATTTTCTGCATTCCTGATTCTTGAACCAGCACTGGTTCTGATCGTGCGTTGTCTTTCCACAACGATAACATTTTATTGTACTCAAGACCATTTGATTGGTGCTGAGTTCCGGTGACCGTAGCTGCATTTCCGCAGTGTCTCTCGCTGCGGCTTCGTGCGATGCTGCAATAGTGACAGCTTTATCCAGTGTAAGCTCATTCTCCTCAAGCAGTCGCTTTTGTGTCCCTTCTTTTAACAATCCACACACAAATTTATCTCTCAGCGCATCTGCTGGTCCTGTTCCAAACTGACAGTACTTTGCTAGCTTACGTAGTTCAATTAAAAATTCAGCGTTGCTTTCGTCTTTCAACTGCGTTCTTCTGTAAAATTTAAATCGTTCCGCTATCATCAGCGGCGTGGGGTTTAAATGATTTTTCAGGACAGTAACAATATTCGCGAAGGTCTGATCCGCCGGTTTATTTGGTGATAGAAGGTGCTTCAATAGCCCGTATGTCTTCGCCCCCATTGAGCTTAATAAGGTTAATGCTTTCTCCTCATCCGTTACCTTATTTGCTTTACAATAAATTTCCAGGCGTTCTACATACGTGGTCCAATCTTCGACATCACTATCAAAGGTATTAATGCTCCCATGTTTAGGCATCCTTGCAAGTTTTTAAAATTTTTAAAGTTTTTTTTAAATGGCGGCTTCCCGCGCTTGTCTTCTTCCCCCCGCCTACTAAAATGGCGGCTTCCCGCGCTTGGCGGTCTTTCCCGTGCTCGTCTTCTTCCCCGCCGACTGCAATGGCGGATTCCCGCGTTTGCCTTCTTCCCCCGCTGGCTGCGATGGCGATTGCCTTTCTGCTGCCGTTCTCGCCTCCCCAGCGGTTCTCACTCCCCGACGCTGCTTTGCCTTGCAGCCCCGCTTGCAGCCCGGTCCTTTACACCGGCTGCGTTTGAATTCTCCACGGCTCTCGAGCCTTAAGCTTCTCAACTCCCCGATGCTGCTTTGCCTCGCAGCCCCGCTCGCAGCCCGGTCCTGTACACCGGCTGCGTTTGAGTTCTCCGCGGCTCTCGAGCCTTAAGCTGCCCCAGTCGCTGCGCCTCTCGGCCTCGATTGCAGCCCGGCCCTTTCTACCGGCCGTGGTCGAGCTCTCCGCCCTTATTCCTCCGTTTTCCCTCCCCTACTCCACAGTCAACGCGGCCGACTTTCTGCTCGTGTCGCTGATCGGCTTACCCACCACCATGGTAGAAGTGATGATCACTGCCTGTCGCTGATGGAGGGCTTCGTGGTCAGAATTCTTTTTCTTTTTAACCCGGGTACTCGATGCCTCCCGTGCGATGGTGCTCAGCAGGATGATGAGGGCGGATGCCTCTTCTCGACGCCCGTTTTGAGGACGAAGCTGCCTTGGATGTAATTTTGCCGCAGGGTAAGATCGGACTCGTCGCCACTGTTGAGTCTGTATGTTCCAGTTAGGTTTAGGATCAATCACTGGACACAGACAACAAGAATAACTTTTAACATGTCTTTACTATTCGAAGGTCAGGGCTGAACTGCCCAGCAAATCCTTGCACAACACTTATATACCGGTGTGGTCACCACCGGTATTACAGTATTACAGTATACAGCAGCCAAGAGAAAGTAGTACATCTCTTAAGGTGGAACTCTTAAGGTGGAACAGGTTACATACACCACAAGTGGGGCGCTGCGCATGACAATGACATCATCGGCAGCAGTGCAGCGCCGTGGGGCGCTAATGGTTACCGCCGCCGCTAACCTCCCGCTGAATTTGTGGGAGGCATTAGCGGCGCCGCGCCCAGGGGGCTCTGCGCCGTAATCCTGATGTGTTCCCACCCGCCATCATTTTAACCAAGCAGAATTCAGGAGCGGGAGGGCCAGCCCGCCCCAGGCAGGCAAAGACCGACGTTACCATGCTAAAGTCGCGGCCTGAAGATGTCATCTGTGCGCTGCCACAATTTTAACTTGAAAAAGCGGATGGCCTGCACGGCAGTCAGCAGAGTAGCCAGAAGAGGCCATGGTAAGTACTCATATATCAGAGTTTGGCATG
Organism: Somniosus microcephalus; assembly: GCF_052327205.1. Taxonomy (NCBI): domain Eukaryota; kingdom Metazoa; phylum Chordata; class Chondrichthyes; order Squaliformes; family Somniosidae; genus Somniosus; species Somniosus microcephalus. Next base: position 341,863,047 of record NC_140989.1, read on the forward strand.
AAGGGAAATCAGCTGCACGTACCCTATTCCAGAATATTTCACTCAGCGGGAGTACAGTACTGTGCTGTATTATATATAGCACACATCTCTGAAAACAGGGTGCCTTTTGTGATGGTTATTATAGTAATTGTAGAGCAGGCATTGCAATCACAACAGGCACATTGCAAATGGATAGGGTGCATTTTCATCTGCATTTCAGTACTGAACACCAACATTTGGAATATGTTTCGGGGAGAGGGTCATAAAGAAATGTTTGGCTAAAGAAAAATTGCTTGGGCAGAGTTTGGAGAGAAGTTGCGACTGCCTGTGTAAAAATGCTGCTGGTGGACAGGGTTCAGCCTCATCGGGGTGAGTGGGCACAGTCCAGTCCAATTGCAGTGAGTGGGAGACAGTCCATACTATGGCAGTGAGTGAGGACCATCTAGCCCAGTTGTGAGAGGCGACAGTCCAACATGATTGGAGGGAGTGGTCAGTCCAGCCCAAAATACCTGGCGGGGGCAGTCCATAATTTGGATTGATAAGTTTTTTGGTAACTTGTTAACTTACTCAGCTTTTTCCTGTCCTCGCTACCTGGCCACGTGTTGCTTAGATGCTGTGCCTTTCTCCCTCTTGTGTTTGATTGCAATATCTTGTTTATAGGTCCCATTAGCTTCAACCTGATTGTCTCAAGGTCAAAGCTTCAAGAATACAATTTCACAGACAAACTCCTTGCATACTTACACACACACACACACAAACATAAACTTACATACATTCAGACACACAGGGGGGAATTTTAACCTAAAAAAAAGTGGGTGGGTTTGGAGCGTGGGGGGCAGTTACAGGAAACTTTTTTTTATCCGGCATGGACGGAACCGACGTGGTGCTGGTTCATCAAAAATTCCGGATAACCGAACGCTATAGTAAAAGATACGGAGCTCTCAACAAACCCTGTTGCTTAGCTTCAGAACAATGGCCACAAGTTGCAAGCGTCTCTGTAGCTTAGCAACAGCTGCAGCCACACCCTTGCACAGCAACAAATGGAGGAAGGCAAGTAATAAAAGTTACCTGAACCTACTCCTGAATTTTGCCGGTTAACCGAGATTTCCAGTTATTTAGGTGCCGGTAAATCGAAAGTTTCCTGTAAATTGTTAAAAATTGGATTCTCGACCTGAATCCGCCTCCAACCCGCCCACATCCGGTTTTAATGGTGGTGGGACGGGAGGCGGGACGGGGCGGGCAGCCAGCCTGCTCCCAGGAGGTGGTATGTCAATTTAAATATTATAATGAGGCTGGAAGCCTCTTTTTAAACCTCCATTTTGTTTTTAACTGCTTGTGGACAGGTTTTACACAATTTGTAAAACCCAGCAGTTACAACAAGGCTGGAGACTGCTGGATCCAGGAGGTAAGTGCCTTTAAACCTACTTCCTGGATCCAGAGTTTCTACCTAACCCACCCTCCACGATCAGAGATACCCCCATCCCCCGACAAGGCCTCCCCCGACCCCCCCCACTCCTCACCGATGAAGCTGGGGCCGGCCACCATCTTTTCTCCCCTCCCACTGATCCTCTGGTGGCCAGCCACGATCTTCCCTACACCCAAGGCCCCCCCCCCCACTCCCAGCCCCATTATCCAGAGGCTGGCCACGATCCCTTTATCGGACTGGCCCAACCCCCGATCGTCTGCACCGACGCCCCCCCCCCCACATGATCCTTTTAGCGGCCCGCCCGCCCCCCCCAGGAACCCTCCCTCCCTCCCTCCTCTCTGTGGCCTAGTGCCGCAGGCCTACCCGCCCGCAGCCAGCCAGCCCCACAAACTGGCTGGCTGCGGCGGGAAACCGAGGCCTCGCATGCAATCAGGCCCTCCCGGTAAAGTCAGACTCCCGGCTTTCCCGACCACCTCAGAGCCCCCCTGTCCCCAAACCGTCCTCCTCCTTAAAATCCAGCCCACACAGTCCAAACACACACATACAAAAGCACATACACAGATATTCGTACATAAACCTGTGTTCATAGCAACAATTCTTAAAGAGGCTTTGCACAAGGAATATGCATCCTTCATTTATAGTATGCAGTATGCCCCAAAAACCATGCAACTGTATGAAACTGCCACTATTCTATGCACTTCCAGTACCTCTATGCAATCCTTCTGCTTGCAAGACAAGATGCCTTTAATCGCCAAAAACAGACACAAACAAGAAGTGGTCTGAGGTTCTTTAAGCCATTGATTTATTTCAAAGAAGCCAGCATAGAAATCAATGGCTGTGAGAATATCGAGGGAGTGGGGATGGTGAAGCCAGAGGCTTCCCTCAAACTCAGGGCTCGTACCATAATGTTCATGTCGTTTCATGTTACCCTACTGAGTGACTGCTGAACAGGCACACACTTAGCCACAGTAGCACCACACAGTCTTATGCAATGAAAGTAATTAGTAGCTTAAAGTTGGTTCTTCGAGACAACATTTTAGCATTTTGTTCTCTTCTGTTTTCTTAAGGACAGATGCTGCCACAGCTGGCATCTTTTGGCCTGAGATTCGTGCCTCGGCTGCAGTGCTTAGGAATTCTCAGCTGGCAAGGCCTGCTTACAAATGGAAATCATTGGCTGATCTTAATTATCTACACGAGCCACTTGCATCTGCGCAAAATCTACTGCAGGTTCAGGGGACGAGTGTAGAGCAGTCCATTACTTGGAGCTGCATAGTTATGATTGCTCACAGCAATTCCTATGGCATCTGCAATGGAATATGGGGCCAATAACATGTTCCAAATGCAGTGGTGCCATCTTCCTCCACCTATTGGATGGTTAGGCCTCTCCGAATAGCAAAACTGTGTAACATGCAGCAGACAATGGTGACCTTGAAGGCCATGGTGGGGCTGTGCTGTAACATGCCTCTGACCTGTCCAGAGATCACAGTTGTTGCTTCAACATACTGTACTTATGATGCAGTGGCTGCGTGGGCCTTGCTATATCTGCATTCACCCAGCATTACCTGGTTGTCGCAAAGATATCATGAGTGAGGACTGAAGATGGAAGCCTTTGATTCTTGGAAGCCATCCTTCCAGCCTGGCTTCTCCTTCAAATAACCTGGGCACAAAGAGCTAGGCCGCTCAGGGGCAATGTCAGGAAGCACTTCTTCACACAAAGCGTAGTGGAAATCTGGCGCTCTCTCCCAAAAAGCTGTTAATTTTTGGTCAATTGAAAATTTCTAACCTAAGGTTGATAGATTTTTATTAGGTGAGGGTATGAAGGAACCAAGGCGGGTAAATGGAGTAAAGCTACAGATTAGCCACGATTGAATTGATTGCTGGAACAGGCTCGAGGGCTGAATGGCCTCCTCCTGTTCTGATGTTCCTATAATTGCAGTACCCGATCATTTCTCATGGGAAAGTGATGAATTTGTTTGCCCTGACTTGCTGCATCTCAATACTGCAGACTGACTGATGTCCCCTGAGTCAGTTTGGAAGAAGCCAGAGGCATATAAAGCTCAGCTCTGTGGCCATTATAATCACTAGCAGGCTATCCCTATCGTCAATATTATCTGTAGTTCAGATTCCTGAAACTAGCACAACACAGTGACAGCTTCCCTGGTAGATGTGTCTGGGTCTGTACACACGGCTATCTGAGTAAAGATGGGTGTCATGAATCTGATCATTCATGAAGAAATGACTCATGAAATAACACTGGGCGGCCAGCTGGTGGCGCCGTCCAAGGAGTATAAATACTCGGGCGTGGGCCCAGCTTGCCCAGGATGTTTTTCTAACCAGGAACTAGTGATGTAACTAGAATCTCATGGTTGTGAAACAGTTGATTAAAGCCTTGTTTTATACTCAACCAAGTGCTTAGTGAGTTTTCTTACGTCAATGGGTATATATATATATATAGTCTGCCACTAGTGCAAACAGACCTACCTCATATCTATCCTGTCATGCTCTTCTGCCTCCAAAAACCTAGAGTGGAGCACTCAGTCCAACACCCATTTTAAGAATTCAGAGTAGAGTTTGAAAAATCCAGCAGCACAACTTTAAGTACTCAGTTCACAGAAGGCCAAATCATATCTATCCTTTATTGTTGACTTTATAAGCCAAGCCAAGTGTAGTTTGCTTTCCCAGAGAGAAATATGTGAAATCTTGCCTTAAGATAATTGCCATTTTCATTTGCATAGGATTTAATGAAGTTCTTGCACATTCTGTGTGAAAGCACGGAAGGTCAGGTGATGCACTAGTCAGGTGGGGATCTGCCCGATTCCCTGGCCTTTGTTGATATATTCTGTACTGGTAGGAATGATCTTGCAGGCTGTAAATTTTACCCCCATATTCATTTACTATGTCGTCTGATATTTCTGGTTCGATAACTTTACAGTCAAGGTCAAAGCTTTAGTCTAATTTGTTTCGCTTTTGTTTCTCATGTTGTATTTTTGTGAGGTGAACTGATAGACTTTGTAATGGTGTACTGTCTCATGCTTGTCCTGTGTGTTATTATTGACGATTAAAAGGTTGGTTGTTGATTGCTATCAGTTGTTAGAGGAATATCGTGTGACAGAGTAATAAGATCAGCTCATGTGAGATGGCCAATGAATATAAAATGGAATGGATAATTTGAGCTCAAATCAATATGCCCATTCTTACATTTAACAATGCGACCAATCATTCCACTTACGTATTCAAATTTGTATACAATCAATTAATAAGGCATAAAACTATAGAGCCGATTTTCCTCAGCTGTGCACTCAGGAAAAGAAAGGAAAAAGGGAAAGAGACCCATGATGCTGGGTCTCAGCCCCTTTTGTACTGCCCAGAGATTCAAAAAAGGTGGTAGAAAGAAAATGGGGAATTACATCGGTAGAGTCCGTTATAAAAGATGTAATAGCAGAGCACTTGGAAAACAGTGACAGGATCGGACAACGTCAACATGGATTTACAAAGGGTAAATCATGCTTGATTAATCTACTGGAATTTTTTGAGGATGTAACTGGTAAAATAGATAAGGGAGAACCAGTGGATGTGGTGTATTTGGACTTTCAGAAGGCTTTCGATAAGGTCCCGCATAAGAGATTAGCATGTAAAGTTAAGGCACATGGGATTGGGGGCAAGGTACTGACTTGGATAGAGAACTGGTTGGCAGACAGAAAGCAAAGAGTTGGAATAAACGGGTCTTTTTCCGAGTGGCAGGCAGTGAGTAGTGGGGTACCGCAGGGATCGGTCCTTGGACCCCAGCTATTCACAATATATATTAATGATCTGGACAAGGGAACTAGATGTAATATCTCCAAATTTGCAGATGAAACAAAGCTGGGTGGGCGTGTGTGCTGTTAAGAGGATGCCGAGAAACTCCAGGATGATTTGGACAGGTTAGGTGATTGGGCAGAAGCATGGCAGATGCAATATAACGTGGATAAATGTGAGGTTATCCACTTTGGTAGCGAAAACAGGAAGGCAGATTATTATCTGAATGGCAATAGATTGGGAGAAGGGGAAGTGCAACGAGACCTGGGTGTCCTTGTGCACCAGTCGCTGAAGGTAAGCATGCAGGTGCAGCAGGCGGTTAAGAAGGGAAATGGTATGTTGGCCTTCGTAGCGAGAGGGTTTGAGTACAGGAACAAGGATGTCTTGCTGCAGTTGTACAGGGCCTTGGTGAGACCACATCTTGAGTATTGTGTGCAGTTTTGGTCGCCTTATCTGAGGAAGGATGTTCTTGCCATGGAAGGAGTTCAGCGAAGATTCACCAGGCTGATACCTGGGATGGCAGGAATGACGTATGCGGAGAGATTGGATCGATTGGGCTTGTACTCGCTGGAGTTTAGAAGAATGAGAGGGGATCTCATCGAAACTTATATAATTCTAACAGGACTAGACAGACTAGATGCTGGAAAGATGTTCCCGATGGTCGGGGAGTCCAGAACCAGGGATCACAGTCTAAGGATAAGGGGTAGGCCATTTAGGACAGAAATGAGGAGGAATTTCTTCACCTAGAGAGCAGTAAACCTGTGGAATTCTCTACCACAGAAGGCAGTAGAGGCCAATTCATTAAATATATTCAAGAAGGAGTTGGATATATTTCTCAAGGCTAAAGGGATCAAGGGGTATGGGAAGAAAGCAGGGACCAGGTACTGAATTTGGATGATCAGCCATGATCGCATTGAATGGCGGAGCAGGCTTGAGGGGCCGAATGTCCTACTCCTGCTCCTATCTTCTATGAATCTATGAATCTATTTCCTGAGAGGGGTGCAGAGTGCTTGCACCTTCGGCAGGTCCAAGCATACACATAAGGCAGGAGGGGTGGAACAGTGTCTCCAACCTCATTTTTGTGTCTGCGTGCTGTCCAAGCGCCTATTTGGGAGATGCAACCAGAAGCATTGTTTCCGCTCCTCTCAGATTGAAGGATGAGTGAGGGCAGGCAGCAGCGACATAGAGGGCTTGCAGTGGTGCTTCAGTGTTGCATTTAGACAGCAGTCAGAAGGCTCCACAGCCAGTGGCCATTACTACTGCTGCAGGCCATTCCGAGCTGCAGCAGCTGCTAACTTTCTTTCCCTTTTTGCAGGTGGCCTGTGCCAGGGAATATCTGGCCTATTTTATTGACCTGAACGTGCAAATACAGGTAAATTCAGGTCGTGTCAGATAGAGCACACTTCTGATGTGCCAACCTGACTATTGCCCAGGTTGGAGTGGGCAGAGGGCAATCAGCCTTGACATTTCTTGGGCATAATGAGATATCAATTATCCCATGCAAATCACATCACATTATCATTTCAGTTAGTCTTTCTGTTATTGGCACAAAATAAATGAGCCATTTAACAATTTTCATTTTAAATTGCAGTACTTTGTTAGTAAAATTAGTAAGTAGTTCTGAGAATCAAATCAGAAAATCAAAAACATCTACAATGTTTGAGTGCAAAAATATTCTCACAGTGATTCACAAGTAAGAATTGCAAAAACCTGCTCATGTTAAGTGCCCCTTGTGAGTAATTGAGCTCTGACTGAATAGATCTATTTTCAGCTTTAATATACATCATGTTATTTGGAAAAGAACCAGCTGAACAAATCATTGGGATCAAACCTTCTCCAACTGTGATTGCAACCTAGCTGGAAAGGTGTATTGATCTGTACTGCTCACTGAACTGCTACACAGATACTATACCTAGGAGAGTTCTATTGTTTTAATCATCATGTTAAGCAAAGCTTTGACTACAGGTTACAACTCTGCGTGTATTTGCCTTTCTGAACATTGCCTACTCATTTCTTATTTTCTCAGTTTTCGCATCAGGTAGATTAATTTTTTGTAACCAACCCAGACAAGATCAACACGGTACACATAATTGGGTAGTGTTGCATACGAGGACACTCATTTTTCTATCCCCTTCTCCCTCATGTATGCATCAAGCCTCCCCTTCAAAACATTGATGCATTGAAGGGCTGGCTTGATGCATACTTGAGGGGGAAGGGAATAGAGGGATTATGGGTTCAGGGTGGGAAGAGGCATAGACCATTTGGGTCGATTGGCCTGTTTCTGTGGTGTAGATTCTATGTCGTTCTCTGGAGATTAAGTAAATCCTGTGTCACATGTATCTTCTCATTTATATAAGTTCATTCATTCGTCATTTGACATTAAAAAGATAGCCAAAATATCATCTAATTTTCTGCAGTGAGTTCTTTGATGACTGATAAGACTGATTTTTGTTAGAACTTTGCATCCACGAATGAACAGTGGGTCCCGGATACACCAGGTTGGGGATCGCGATTATTCAGGCGAGACTTCCTCAACTGGCATTTATATTCAGCATCAGCAATATGACAGTCCTCATAGTAAGAGGTGCCTTCATGGATGGCTATTCGCCATGCTTTCTCATCTTGAGCAAGTTGTTCCTACTTATGGATGTCTGTTTTGCACTGTTTCAGAGTCGTGCTTAAGCAGTCTTTATATCTCTTTTGCTGTCCACCATGAGATCGCTTCCCAATTGTCAATGTGCCATAAAGGATCTTCTTTGGGATTCGTTCATCGGACATTCACACCACATGACCTGACCAGCATAGCTGTGCTTTCATGATCAGACGTTCATCCATGCTTGCCATGACGGGTTTTTTAAGAACTTCGGTGTCAGGAATCTTGGCCTAGAAATTGAGTTTGCGCTGCGCCGGGGCTTAACGCCGGAAATTTAGCGCCGGTGCTAAGTCGCGCTGTGCGCACCAAAAATTCAGTAGCGCCACGCCCAAACGGCTGCCGGCACTACTGAAGGCTGTTTGCGCCTGAAAACTGGCACTACGCGCCGCATTGCGGCGCTATTCCGGCGCTGCGGCGCCCGATGCGGTGCGGCAGGCTCAGGAAGTGCAGGCCTCCTCCTTCAGTTAAGGAGGAGCTGCCTGCACCCGCCCGCTGGCCGGTAAAATCTTCACAAAAATGAGCCCGGCACCTCGGGGAAGTGCCGGGCTCGCAGCCGAGAAGCATCTGTTCCGCGGGGGGGGGTGGGGGAGTCCGGGAAGGGAGGTGCGGGCAGGCGGCCGGCGGGAAAGCGGCCGGCCGCCGCTCCACCTTTATGCGCCGGCGCAAAGTCGTGCAAGACTCTGTTGCCAGAGTCTTAGTTGCGGCTGCCACGGGCGAGGCGGCCACAACTGAATTTCGGCGCTGGGGCCCGTCACCACGGCAACCGGGACGCTGCGCACACCGATGACGTCATCGGTGCCGGCGCAGCGCTACCGGTGTAACGCCGATGTTGGGCCCTAGTCAATTTCAAAACCGGCTGTAAGTCCAGCACAATGCCCTCGAGCGCCGCAAAATGGGCGCTAAGCCCACTCAATTTCTAGGCCCTTGTCTTACCATTGATCTTCTTTAGTCATCTCAAGCAGCTTAGGTGAAAGTTATTTAGTTTCTTAATATGAGATGCATGTCCAAGTTTCCCAAACATAAAGCAGGTTCATGAGAATGACAGCCCTGTATACTTTGAGCTCACTCTGCAGGATGATGCCTCTCTTGTCCCAGAGGCGCTCACGGAGTTTGCCAAAAGCCAAGCTGGCTTTGGCAATTCTACAGTACAACGGACTGCCGCAGAATGGAGGCATCATGACTGCTGCCAGGATACCAGGCATTGGCCTGCATGATTCGCTGAGTATGGTCACACACCAACTGGACTTTGAGGGAGTGGAATCCCTTTCAGTTGCGGTGCATCTCAGAGTTCACATGCACCGCCCGCAAAGTGACTTGTGTGCAGTCAATGGCACCCTGCACCACGGGGAAGCCTGAAATTCTCGCAAAGACGTGTGCTCACTCCGTCTGATGTTCTCTGGAAGGGAATGTATTCAGCTCTCTTCGAATAGAGAGCCTCAGTTACCTCCCTTATGCAACAGTGGACAGCAAACTGGGAGATTTTGCAAATATCTTCAGATCCAGCCTGGAAGGAGCCCGACACATAAAAGTTCATGGTCATCGTGACCTTCACAGCCACTGGCAATGCAGTCCTCACCCTACTCTGAGGGTGCAGTTGTAGCTGCAGCAGGTGGAAGATTTCAGTGAGGATGTCCTTAGTGAAGCACAGACGTCTAACACACTGTTCGTTGCCAAGGTTGAGGTAGGAGTATTGCTCCCTGAACACCCTGGGCAGATACGGCCTCCTGCTGAGAGCCCTTCTCCCCCTCCTCCTCCCTCTGCCAGCTGCGTGTCCTGCTCTGTCATTCTCCCCGTCGTGCTGTAGGCCAAGTGGAATGCCGACTACTGCACCCATGTCTGGGAGCAAGTGGTCTGAGCAGAGTCCTTGAAGTCAGGACAAAGTCCTTCAGCACCTGCCACACCACTCCCTGTAGACTTTGCCAACTTTAAACAACTATAGAAAGCATCAAACACTTCTACAAATTCAGCGACAGCCAGTAGAAATCAACCAGCAACTTACCTGCAAGTAGTTGATGATTCCTTTAAATAGCGCTGGTGGGGGGTCCTTCCTGCTGCTGAATGCGTGTTCAGCTGTGCGAGCTTAAGAGAGGGCATTAGCTGGAGCATTGAACTTCAAAATAGCAGCGCTGGCGCCAAATCACTGTTGCATGCTGATTGACGTCACGTTCTGCCTACTCTGCATACTTCTGGCGCATGCTCCCTGCGCCCGGGCTAACGCCCTACTGAAATAAAGAATAGATTGGCCTTCCAAAGCAAGGCTTTATTAACTTTAAAATCAGCAGCATATCTTTCCACATCCAGTCCCAACTAAAGCTAGAAAAGGACTGAATTTAAGGTAGCCACAACACATCATGTGATCATCAACTACCAATGAGATTACAACACATATCCCAAGGCAGTTAACAAACAACGAATCACAATACTTTTACTAATCAAGGAATAATCACCACATTCACCCCTCCTTTAAAATATACTCCAACCTAATAACTTTTACAATTTACAATTAATTATTTACAACTAAACTATGCACGAGAATAAAACTATTTACATAACACAATACTAAATGAACAACAATAATAACATTACGCATAAGTATTAAGTATCTCTCAACTAAAACAATATACTATAATATTTCAACAATTTTTAAAACATTACTATCAATTTAAAAGTCCATTTTCAATCGGTCGACCGGATATTTTGTTCGTGTCGACCTTCTTAACCTTGGTGAAATTCCTTGCCCTTCCACGCCAGAAGGCACAGAAGTATCTTCAACAGGAAGGCTATCCATATCCCGATTCTCAACGGTTTCCGGATTAGAAATCCCATCAGAAGATGAACTGGGACGGTCATAAACATCTATCGAAGGCTGACTAATAGAAGTATGATTATCTGCAATCGGATTGGAAATATTCGTAGTATCTGTAACAGCATCCACATTATCCGAATCATGACCATTATTATTATCCTCAGAAGAGGGCTGGCCCCCACAAGGAGCCAAGTCTTTAATTGAAACAGTACTTTCTTTCCCATCTTGGAATCGAATATGAGCATATTGGGAATTTGCCTCCAACAGCTCCACCTCCTCCACCAAGGGGTCATATTTTGACAATCTAACATGGCGTCGAAGCAACACAGGTCCCTGCATAGTAAGCCATGAAGGTACTGAATATCCCGTAGTAGATCTCCGCGGATAGTTAAAGAGCCGTTCATGGGGGGTCACATTAGTAGCCGTTGAAAGCAATGATCTAATGGAATGCAGGGCATCAGGCAGTACCATTTCCCACTGTGTATTCTTAAGGTTCCGGGATGTCAACGCCAACATAACTGCCTTCCAGATCACCCCATTGTATCGTTCGCACTGTCCATTACCCTGGGGATTATACGGGGTAGTTCGACTAGTAGAAATTCCCCGACTCTGAAGGTATTCCTTCAACTGGGAAGACATAAAAGAACTTCCCTGATCCGAATGGATATACGCAGGCATCCCAAAGATGACAAAAAGTTGAGTCAAACATTTAATAACTGTAGCAGCTGATACATCTGCACAAGGAAAAGCAAAAGGGAACCTTGAAAACTCGTCCACAACAGTAAATATATATCGGTTTTGAGTAGTTGAAGGAAGAGGTCCCTTAAAATCGACACTCAAACGTTCAAAAGGAGAAGTAGCCTTTATAAGGTGAGCTCGTTGAGGCTTAAAGAAATTCGGTTTACACCGAGCACAGATAGAACATGATGAAGTCATCCGCTTGACGTCTTCAACTGAAAAAGGCAAGTTCTTACTGCGTACAAAGTGTATCATCCTCGTAACCCCAGGATGACATAAGGCATTGTGAAGATTAATAAGCGTATCTCCGTGAATCACCGAACAATAAGCCCTCGACAGTGCATCAGCAGCAACATTATCCTTCCCCGGACAATAAACTATGTCAAAATGGTAACATGCCAACTCAATCCTCCATCTCATTATTTTATCATTTTTAATCTTTCCAAAATGTTTAACATCAAACATAAAGGACACAGATTTTTGGTCAGTTACCAACGTGAAATGTCGCCCCGATAAATAATGTCTCCATTTACGCAATGCTTCTACTATTGCGTATGCCTCTTTTTCTATTGAGGAATGTCTTTTTTCACTATTATTCAAAGTACGTGAGAAAAAGGCCACAGGTCTTCCATTTTGGTTCAAAGTAGCCCCAATTGCAAAATCTGAAGCATCCGTCTCAATCACAAAGGGAACCTGCTCATCAATGGAATGCACAGCTGCTCCTAAAATATCCTTTTTAAAATTCTCAAAACATGTCCTGGCCTCCCATGATAGAGGATATGTCGTAACCCGAATAAGAGGCCGGATCTTCCGTGAAAAATTTGCAATCCAATTAGAATAATAAGAAAACAGTCCAACAACTCGTTGCAAAGCCTTAGAATTAGTAGGACAAGGTAAATCGATCAATGGTCGCAGACGTTCTGGATCTGGTTTAATCTTATTTCCCGAAATAATATACCCCAATAGATTTACCTCAGTAGTCGAAAAGACACATTTCTCTTTGTTAAAAGTTAAACCAACTTTTTCCGCAGCTTGAAGGAATCTTTTTAAATTAGAATCATGCTCCACCCTTGATTTGCCACACACTGTGATGTCATCTAAGTATGAAAAGGTGTCAGAGGGAGTTATCACTTATAAAAGCATCCATTGCCCATTGAAAACAAGCAACACCATTAGTAACACCAAATGGTATTCGGCAAAACTGATACAGCTTTCCACCAACCTCAAAGGCCGTATATGGTTGATCCTTCTTAACAATAGGAATCTGATAATAAGCACTCTTTAACTCAATAGTGCTAAAAACTTTATACTGAGATACTTTATTGATAAGCTCATCAATCTTAGGCAAAGGGTACGCATCTAATTGAGTATACCTATTAATAGTTTGGGAATAGTCTATCACCATTCGTTTCTTGTGTCTCTCATTAGTCGTGACAACTACCTGTGCTCGCCAAGGCGAACAACTAGGTTCAATGATTCTTTCCAATAAGAGACGTTGAACTTCAGAATTAATAAATTCTCTATCCTGACTACTATATCTTCTTGACTTGGCAGCAATTGGCTTACAATCCGACATCAAATTGGAAAAAAGTGATAATGGAGGAATAGATAAAGAGGTTAATCCACAAATAGATAAAGGTGGCTTAGTCCCTCCAAATGAAAGACTAAGAGACTCGTGTAACTGAAGCACATCATGTCCAATCAAAATATCCGCACAGAGATTAGGCAAAACAGATAGGCGTATATCAGTATACGTATTACCTAGAAGAACCATTTTCACAAAGCAACAACCAGCTATTTGTGAAGTAAGGGTCGTCTGAGCCATACACACCTGATACGTAACAGGCGAAATTTTCAAATGCTTCTCCTTTGCAAACTGAAGACTTATAAAACTCTCAGTACTGCCCGTATCTATAAGGGCCTTCACTTCCAACCCATTAACTTGAGCCGTAACTATAGCTTTGTTTAGGCCATGAGCAAATGCAGCAGAAATTGATGCAATAAACGCCCTATCTAAAGGCTGAATAGTCACAGAAGAGGTAGTGGAGGAAGACCCTCCCACACCAGGAGAAGGGAAGGTAATTGAACCTGATGATTTGCACACACGTGCATAATGACCTCTCTTGCCGCATTTACTACACACAGCCTCCCGAGCAGGACACTTCAGACGAGGGTGCCGGATATTCCCACAAAAATAACACTTCTGAATCCTAGAGGCAACGGCCGAAGTAGAAACTGTTTCAAAATCTAGTAAACCACTCCCATTAAGTCCACATAATTCCTTTTCATCCGAAACTGCCGAAACCATAGTCGCAGGCCGATTAAAAAAGAGCATAAGAATCTGAACTTCTCTGAGCCACATCCAATGTAGAAGCTTGCTCAAAAGCACTTTTAAGATCCAGAGTCTTATTTTCTAACAACCGCTGACGAATTGATCTAGACAGTAATCCATTAATAAAAGCATCCGGTACCGATTCGTCCTTATATTCTTCAGCCGTCACAGCCTTATAATTACAGTCAACACTAAGGCACCGAAGTGCTTGTAAATAAGTATCCAAAGATTCTCCCACCTGCTGCCTAGGGGCAGATAGAAGATGATGTGCAAATACTTCATTCTTTGGTTTAACAAAAATCTTTTCCAATGTAGAAATAGCCTCTTCATAAGTTTTACAGTGCAAAATATATTTATATACATCCGGGTCAATGTAGTTGATCAGCATATTCAGCTTATTTAGAGCCTCTTGATCCAACACGCCCAAAAAGTTTTTAAATGTACAATACCAATGTTTCCATTTATCATCCACTCCAGCAGAATTGGGGTCAGCCTTAAATCGTTCTGGTTGAAGATATCGCTCCATTCTAACATAAAGTTAATAAATTGAAATAAAGAATAGATTGGCCTTCCAAAGCTAGGCTTTATTAACTTTAAAATCAGCAGCATATCTTTCCACATCCAGTCCCAACTAAAGCTAGAAAAGGACTGAATTTAAGGTAGCCACAACACATCATGTGATCATCAACTACCAATGAGATTACAACACATATCCCAAGGCAGTTAACAAACAACAAATCACAATACTTTTACTAATCAAGGAATAATCACCACACCTACCCAATATGGTGTCCAGCATGGCCCGCACCAGAGATGTGCGCGCATGTTGCTGATGCCATTTTGCAACCAAAACAGCCTCCGTAGCGCCCAATCAACGAGTGCTACGGAGCCGAATTTTGCGGCCGAAGCGCCTCTATATTAACTGCTGCCAATCAATCGGGAAAGTTAAGATCCCCCTTGTATCTCTAAAATCTTTAGTTAAAGTTTTTAAAAAGGCTGTAAATTGGGCTGATCTAAAGCATTTCTATCAATCCTGGATTTTGCGGTAAAAATAACGGTGAGACTAACAGCGCTCACTGTTATTAAAGAGTAAATCAGACAGCAACTTCTGGCGATCGCATCTGCGCAGTTAAACGCAGAAATTAGGAAGTTACTGTCCGAATTGCCTTGCTCCTCCAGAAGCTTCGCTATACCGGTATCTCGCCGAGAGACTCACCATTGAAACACATGAACAGATAAGGGGTCGGCCATTTAGAACAGAGATGAGGAGAAATTTCTTCACTCAGAGGGTGGTAAATCTTTGGAATTCTCTACCCCAGAGGGCAGTGGATGCTGAGTCATTTGAGTATATTCAAGACAGAGATTAATAGATTTTTGGGCACTAAGAGAATCAAGGGATATGGGGATAGTGCGGGAAAGTGGAGTTGAGGTCGAAGATCAGCCATGATCTTATTGAATGGCGGAGCAGGCACGAGGGGCCGTACGGCCTACTCCTGCTCCTATTTCTTATGTTCTTATGATATGTTGATAGGGTGAGCTGATATAAGGCGGGAAGAGGCTCACGTGGAGCATAGGCACCAGCATAGACCTGTTGGGCTGAATGGCTTCTTTCCGTGCTGCATATTCTATGTAATTCTATGGTGCAGTAGGAGGTGGCCGGAGGTTGGGTTAGAAGATTCTTGTTGGGGCATGTAGAAAAATCTTTACCCAATCTAAGATTACCTTTTAACTGACCTGGAAATGCTTAATGTTGGCACAAGACGTTGAAGGAAATATATCCTGTTTCTCAGGAATGGCAATTGTCCTTATCTTGGATGACAACAAATTCACCAAGAAAGATGTAAATTAATAAGAAAGAGAAACAGCACCAAGCAGAAAAGAAAAATGGGGAACAGTTGGACCATAAAATACTCTGGTTATAATAGAAATGAAAGGAACTGCTAAATAAATTACATTTATTACTGTAGATGACATTATTATGACATTGGGGCAAACCTTGGAGATCGACTGGACATCACAGAAACTGCAGTAATTAGGAACGGTTATGTTTCATTAGAACTGAAAACCAAGCTGACACAATGACAGATAGAATCTTTTAAAAAGCAGTCATATATTGTGCACAGTATTAGAAGTTATTGGTACAAATATTACATTTTTCTTGTTGAGTGCACACTTCTCCAGATATTATTGTTTTCAAAGTCTGGAGATGCAAAATGTAATGGTGAGGCTAAGGTAATCTAATTAGATTTGCCACTAAACTAGTCAAACGTGCTATCCTTCAGAAACCCTCATCTACCTTTCTCCCTTATAATTTCTGCAGGCCATGTGCCAGTTATTCTTTTTGTTTCCAAGCAACGTAAACATATATGATAAAGTTGCTGTGTGTTGATACCATTGTCATCCGCTACCCATGCACGCTAATCTAGTACACCAGTGAGATGCTATCACTATTGAAATCATTCTGTAACTGGATTGCAGGATGCTACAGGAGCCCTGATTTTGTGCTCCTCGGAAAATTGGGCTACACACACCCATGTGGGGATGCCTGCGCCAGGGTGGGGCACAGCGAAATATGTGCCCCTTGTTATAAATCTCATCATCATGAAGAAATGACTCATGAAATAACACTGGATGGCCAGCTGGTGGCGCCGTCCAAGGAGTATAAATACTCGGGCGTGGGCCCAGCTTGCCCAGGGATATTTTGTAAGACAGGAACTAGTGAAGTACAACTAGACCTCCATGTTTTGAAACAAGTTGATTAAAGCCTTGCTTTATACTCGAACCAAGTGCGTAGTGAGTTTTATTACGTCACCCCTTCATTCGCCTAGGCTGCCTGTGCATAGAAAACATGTGCAGGGAGTCAAGCCTGAAAGCTGAATGGCTGCCTGTCCCAAAATTAGCTCTCCCTCAATGAGGAAATACTTTTCTTATTTAACTAGCATTTGCTCTCTTGGATGCAAGGAATAATGCGGGCAAGACAGTCCCTTTCGGTGGTGAAGCTGTGGAGAAGTTGCAGCAGGAGATGCAACAAAGGAGGGCGGCTCCTTTGTGGGTCAGACGGCCACCCTCCTGCGAAGTTCATCAGTTTAAGTTGACTGAAAAAAGTTAGCGTGGCAGAACTACACAGTCTCCCAGGTCCAGTGAACCCGGGAGCAAGTGCAAAAGAAATCTTCAGGTATCTGCAAAAGGTAAGTGAGTTATCCTTTGCACACTTTCTGCCTCTTTCTCCACAGAAAGTTTGGAACACGAGATTTATTTCTTCCTTGTCCACCAGGGTTACAGAATGAGGAGATCTTTCCACAGCACTCTACAAATGTGGGGCACATTTGCAGTGGGGTACTGCAACACCTTTCACTTAGTATTTTCACCAATACATTACCGTCATTACAAAGACTATACCATCTCCTTGCAATGTATTAACCCTGGAATGGTGATGTTATGGTTGCCACAGTGCTGTTTGAAGTGCTATGAGTTCCTCTAATGTTCCTTTTGCAGATCAAGGCTGCACATAGCTACTGGGATCTGAGGGAGCCTCACGGCAGTGAGCGATCAATTGCTGAACAACATTCTCTCATGAACAGTGTTAATGCCATCGGGACTTTGAGCACAGTTTAAAGTTAAGATGTAGATTGAGCACACCTTACATAGTCATCAAGGGGAAGCATTTGCTGCTCACCTCATTTTTATATAGGCATTGAAATAAACCCTTTGGGGGAAAAATTCAGTTGGTTGTGCCTCCCGTTAGCGCCTTAAGAGGGTGCCAAGTGGGGCACAAAGCAACTAGCGCCCGGGCGCGGCGATATCTGCGCCTCTCGTCAAATTAACTAGACATTTTGCGGTGGCGTTAAACACTACCGCCACAATCTCCTGCGCCGGCAGATCGTGACGTCAGTCGAGTGCGCAACGCCCCGGTAGCGCCCCGGACCAGATATTGAGTGGCGCCCCCTGCCTTAACGCCTGCCGCTAGCAATGACAGGTTGAGGGGTGCGTTCTGCAGTCAGAAAGGGACTGGGGGAGCGCTATTTAAAGGCAACCACTTCCTGTCTTTTTTTGTTGGTGACATTTTTGCACCACGCATTCTGAGAGAGAGAGAGACTTCTGGAGAGATTCAACGCTGTGTGAAGGAGTTTAGGGTACTGAGCAGCACTTTGCAGGTTGGTTTTGATTTGCCCTTCCTTGTATCGATTTAGAAGCGACTGTGGGGGCTGCACTGTGAGCTCTTTCCCTGGGTCTCTCCATTGTTCTTTTCAGCAGATTTGACGTACAGGTCTCTCCAGGCCGAGATTCAAGGCTGCAATGACAGGGTGTGGCTGGAGAGCAAGATCAACCCACCCCTTTAAGAACTGGCCGGCGCCAGTGTGTCTGTGTTCCATTGCTGACTGACATCACATGAGCTTCGCCCGCCCTCTGAGGTAGCGCCTCGCTCCTCGGCCTTAGCGCCTTAAGAGAGGTGTGTAGCGCCTGATTTAGCGCTCCAATCACCTCCAGGGGCGATAAAAGCCAAGTTTGCTGTCGGAGGCGATAATTAGCGCCAGGCACTAAACTTTGCACACCGCCAATAACGGCGCCCCAAATGGGGTGATACCGAATTTTTCCCCCTTTCTTTGGTGTTTCTTTGCTGTTTGGGAAGAATTTAAAGCCTCTAAGTACCAAGCCCAGTGGGCAAACTGCTAGGTCAGTATAATAGAGAGAATGTGCTATTTGTAGATGAATGATGGTAGGTAGGATTAGACGTCACTTCGATGATGGTGTTTTGGACCATTCTCTCTGCATGATCATCATGACTCTCCTTCTCTGCTGCCTCCTGTTCCTCTCTTGTGTCCCCCATTGACCCCCCCCCTTAACTTTAGTTGCATGAATTGCAAAATTGTGCATCATACAAAGTGTCAAACAGTCTGTTGTATGGATTGTACAGCAACACTCCGGCTGAATGGTCTAAGCAATGGAATCTTTGCTCCACAGTGACTTAGATGATAGCATGGGCCTCGTTCTGTCAGCGCTGGTCTTTCTATTTGGAGTTAGGAGTCATGGGTGCAAAAGGTAGCCCTGGTCTTCCAGGAGCTATCGAGTCATTCTCTCGGTTTCTTCAAACAATACAAGGATTGGGCAGACTGCTACAGAATTAAAACATTGTGGGTTCTCCCTGGATAATGGGCATTATCAACTAGGATAACATTGTTTTGATCAGAAACCACTTGTACGTTAATGAAGTGATATCCCTTCCTGTTGGTGTATACATTTTGGGTAGTCATGAGGAGCCACAAAGGCTCCACCTGTAACATCTTGGACTCTTGGGAAGTCTACCAGGAGGTAAAAGTTCAGTGCCCTCTCCACTTAGTATCTGCTTTCTACCGGAGAAATTGATAAAAAAAAGCATTACCCCTGGGAAACATGGCATGAGTTATTTTCTTTAAGCAGGAATGAACTGCACACATGCTTATTTGGCAGATGCAGTGGCCTGGAAGGAATCTGTTGCCTTGAAGCTTAACCTCTGGTGATCTTAACAGCAATAGGAAGAGCTTCCCCAGAGCTTGATGTGGTCTGGAAGTCAGCCTGCCGCAGACGATATAGCATCTGCAGTGAAGAGAAGGTCCTAAAGGGTGGTCTCCTCTGCCATGCACAGCTAGAAGTGGCATAGTCTATGTATGGGGTCCGAGGGTTATTGGTGGGTGCACACACATCGGCCCAAGATGTCTTCGTATCTGCAAATGAAACCCCATTGTGAAATGGTCTTCCTCACCCCAATCGTACAACACTATGGGAGCTGACACCGTGAGCCCCTTCCTCCCAATATTCTTAGGTGCTTTTTGGATTTTTAAAAAATGATCAATGCAGAAGTTGCAATATGCTGTCAGCCAAACAAAGCTAAAATATTAAATAACAACAGAAAATGCATGGAAAACTCAGCAGGCCAGGCAACATCCATGGAGAGAAATTAGAGTTGACGTTTCGGGTCAAAACCCTTTTTCAAAACTGGAAAGGAAATAAAATAGATCGAAGGCAGGGCTGCAAGAAGTAACAGAGACATTAAGAGGTATTCAAAACCAGACGAGATGGTAATAGGACAAGTGGAGGCAAAAGACAGCTAGGATTAGGTGTGAAGTGTACTGGCAGGATGAGACACAGCTGCCATGTGGGAGAGAGAGAAAAAAAAAGGAAATGGGGGGGGGGGGGAAAAAGCGAAGACCCAAAACAAAGGGGTAGAAAAAAATAAAAGTAAAATTGTAACAGGGGCCGAGGTTATGATCTGAAATTGTTGAACTCGATATTGAGTCCGGAAGGCTGCAAAGTGCCTAATCGGAAGATGAGGTGCTGTTCCTCGAGTTTACATTGAGCTTCCATGGAACAATGCAAGAGGCCAAGGACGGTGAGGTCTGAGTGGGAATGGAGTGGTGAATTAAAATGATAGGTGACCGGAAGCTCGGGGTTACCCTTACGGACTGAACGGAGGTGTTCCGCAAAGCGGTCACCCAATCTGCGTTTGGTCTCCCCAATGTAGAGGAGACTGCATCGTGAGCAGCGAATACAGTATACAAGATTACAAGAAGTACAAGTAAATCGCTGTTTCACCTGGAAGGGGTGTTTGGGGCCCTGGACAGTGGGAAGGGGGGAGGTATAGGGGCAGGTGTTACATCTCCTGCGCTTGCATGGGAAGGTGCCAGGCGAAGGGGAAGGGCTGTTGGGGGTGATAGAGGAGTGGACTAGGGTGTCTCGGAGGGAGCGGTCCCTATGGAATGCTGAAAGGGGAGGGGAGGGGAAGATGCGTTTGGTGGTGGGATCACTTTGGAGGTAGCGGAAATGGCGGAGGATGATCCGTTGAATGTGGAGGCTGGTGGGGTGAAAGGTGAGGACAAGGGGAACCCTATCGTGGTTCCGGGAGGGAGGGGCAGGGGTGAGGGCAGAAGTGCGGGAGATAGAACGGACACGGTCGAGGGCCGTGTCAACCACGGTAGAGGGGAATCCTCGGTTGTGGAAAAAGGAAGACATGTTGGAAGCACTGGTGTGGAAGGTGGCATTGTCAGAGCAGATACGGCGGAGATGGAGAAACTGGGAGAATGGAATAGAGTCCTTACAGGAGGCAGGGTGGGAGGAAGTGTAGTCCAGGTGCTGTGGGAGTCAGTGGGCTTGTAGTGAATATTGGTCGATAACCTATCCCCAGAGATGGAGACGGAGAAGTCGAGGAAGGGAAGGGAAGAGTCCGAGATGGACCATGTGAAGGTGAGGGAAGGGCGGAAATTGGAGGCAAAGTGAATTAAATTGTCTAGTTCGGGGCGAGAGCAGGAAATGGCACCGATACAGTCATCAATGTATCGGAAAAAGAGGTGAGGGAGGGGACCTGAGTGGGACTGGAACAAAGGTTGTTCCACATATCCCACGAAAAGGCAGGCATAGCTAGGACCCATGCGGGTACCCATAGCAACACCTTTGATTTGGAGGAAATGAGTGGAGTTAAAGGAGAAGTTGTTCAATGTGAGAACAAGTTCAGCCAGGCGGAGCAGGGTGGTGGTGGATGGGGACTGGTCGGGCCTCTGTTCAAGGAAGAAGCGGAGCGCCCTCAGGCCATCCTGGTGGGGGATGGAGGTGTAGAGGGATTGTACGTCCATGGTGAAAAGGAGGCAGTTGGGGCCAGGAAACTGGAAAGTGTTAAAGTGGCGGAGGGCATCCGAAGAGTCGCGGATGTAGGTGGGAAGAGACTGGACAAGGGGAGAAAAGATAGAGTCTAAATAGGAAGAGATAAGTTCCGTGGGGCAAGAGCAGGCTGAAACGATGTGTCTACCAGGGCAGTCCTGTTTGTGGATCTTGGGAAGGAGGTAGAAGCGGGCTGTGCGGGGTTGGGGAACTATGAGGTTGGTGGCCGAGGGGGGAAGATCTCCAGAGGAGATGAGGTCAGTGACAGTCTTGGAAACGGTGGTTTGATGTTCGGTAGTGGGGTCATGGTCCAGGTGGAGGTAGGAGGTGGTGTCGGAGAGTTGGCGTTCAGCTTCCGCTAGGTAGAGGTCAGTTTGCCAAACAACAACAGCACCACCCTTGTCAGCGGGTTTAATGACAATGTCCGGGTTGGATCTAAGAGAATGGAGTGCTGCAAGTTCGGAGGGAGGTAGGTTGGAGTGAGTGAGGGGAGCAGAGAAATGGAGACGGCCGATGTCACAGCGGCAGTTAGCGATGAAAAGATCTAGAGAGGGTAAGAGGCCAGGGGGAGGGGTCCAGGTAGAACGGGAATTCTGCAAGCGGGAGAAAGGGTCAGTCATGCGGGGGGAAGACTCCTGGCCAAAGAAGTGGGCACGGAGACGAAGGCAGCGGAAAAAGAGCTCAACATCATGCCAAGCTCGAAATTCATTGAGGTGGGGGCGTAAGGGGATGAAGCTCAGGCCTTTGCTGAGGACTGGTCGTTCGGGGTCAGAGAGTGGAAGGTCAGAGGGGATAGTGAAAACGCGGCAGGGGGTGAGATTGGGAGAAGGGGGGTCAGAGGAAAGTGAAGGGGAAGGTGGTTCCGGAGGGGTGTTGGTGTCCAAGAGTTGATGAAGCTTGCGATCCTTGACATCGGAAAGGAAGAAAAAAAGTTTTTTGTTGAAGCGTCGGATGAGTCGAAGGATGAAATGGAACTGTGGACCCGGACAGCTTTGAGATAGAGTGCGCCGGTGTTGCTGAAGAGAGAGGTCGAGAGTGTTCATGTGGCGCCGCATGGCGTTGAGCGTGGATCTCAGGATGCGGCGAGAGCAGTAGTTCGAGGAACGATGAATATCTTGGAGATATTTGTAATCCTGGGTGGATCCGAAACATGAAGGGTGGAAGTTTAGTTGGAATCCACGTGGAATAAGTTGGAACCGGAGACAGTTGCTGAGGAAAATGATGTGGCTGTGAAACCGAGTTTTGGCAGATACCTGATCAAACACGAGAAGGGACACTGAAAGTAATGAAGATGAACAAGGTTGAAGAGCCAAATGGAGATCCCGTCGAAGAGAAGAGCAGAACTTCTTCAAGGTAGGCATTCCTAGAAGAGGTGTGGCAGTGAACTAAACACTAGTACGATAGCAAAATACTGCAGATGCTGGAAATCCGAAATAACAACAGAAAATGCTGGAAAAACTCAGCAGGCCAGGCAACATCCGTGGAGAGAAATTAGATTTGCTGTTTCGGGTCGAAACCCTTTTTCAAAACTGGAAAGGAAATAAAATAGATCGAAGGCAGGGCTGCAAGAAGTAACAGAGACATTAAGAGGTATTCAAAACCAGACGAGATGGTAATAGGACAAGTGGAGACAAAAGATGGCTAGGATTAGGTGTGAAGTGTACTGGCAGGATGAGACACAGCTGCCATGTGGGAGAGGGAAGAAAAAAAAAGGAAAGGGGGGGGGGAAAAAGGGAAGACCCAAAACAAAGGGGTAGAAAAATATATAAGTAAAATTGTAATAGGGGCCGAGGTTATGATCTGAAATTGTTGAACTCGATATTGAGTCCGGAAGGCTGCAAAGTGCCTAATCGGAAGATGAGGTGCTGTTCCTCGAGTTTACGTTGGGCTTCCGTGGAACAATGCAAGAGGCCAAGGACGGTGAGGTCTGAGTGGGAATGGAGCGGTGAATTAAAATGACAGGCGACCGGAAGCTCGGGGTCACCCTTACGGACTGAACGGAGGTGTTCCGCAAAGCGGTCACCCAATCTGCGTTTGGTCTCCCCAATGTAGAGGAGGCCGCATCGCGAGCAGCGAATACAGTATACAAGATTGCTAGAAGTACAAGTAAATCGCTGTTTCACCTGGAAGGGGTGTTTGGGGCCCTGGACAGTGGGAAGGGGGGGAGGTATAGGGGCAGGTGTTACATCTCCTGCGCTTGCACGGGTAGGTGCCAGGCGAAGGGGAAGGGCTGTTGGGGGTGATAGAGGCGTGGACTAGGGTGTCTCAGAGGGAGCGGTCCCTACGGAATGCTGAAAGGGGAGGGGAAGATGTGTTTGGTGGTGGGATCACTGTGGAGGTAGCGGAAATGGCGGAGGATGATCCGTTGAATGTGGAGGCTGGTGGGGTGAAAGGTGAGGACAAGGGGAACTCTATCGTGGTTCCGGGAGGGAGGGGCAGGGGTGAGGGCAGAAGTGCGGGAGATAGAACGGACACGGTCGAGGGCCGTGTCAACCACGGTAGAGGGGAATCCTCGGTTGCGGAAAAAGGAAGACGTGTCGGAAGCACTGGTGTGGAAGGCGGCATCGTCGGAGCAGATACGGTGGAGACGGAGAAACTGGGAGAATGGCATAGAGTCCTTACAGGAGGCGGGGTGGGAGGAAGTGTAGTCCAGGTGCTGTGGGAGTCAGTGGGCTTGTAGTGAATATTGGTCGATAACCTATCCCCAGAGATGGAGACGGAGAAGTCGAGGAAGGGAAGGGAAGAGTCAGAGATGGACCATGTGAAGGTGAGGGAAGGGTGGAAATTGGAGGCAAAGTGAATGAAATTGTCTAGTTCGGGGCGAGAGCAGGAAACGGCACCGATACAGTCATCAATGTATCGGAAAAAGAGGTGAGGGAGGTATTAAATCCGTGTGTTAATGGAGACACGGAATGCAGGAGTTGGTTTAACAAGTCTTTACTGAATGGAGACAATCTGAAAACTGAAACTACAGAAGCCTGCCAGGGCCTTTTATACAGGGATGGTCACTGCCGGTACTGCAGTCTGAGACCAGTTATTCCCTTAAAGGGACATACACAACAATTCCTCCCCTTTTAGATAAACAGTACATAACATTCATTTAACAACTAAATAATAACTAATTACAATTACAATTATGGTTGCTAGATACATTAGTTGAAGTTAAGCAATTATAAGTTCAGTCTTTGAGGAGGCTTCCTGATTCTGTCTGGATAACGCCTCTTTGGGATACCAGGTTCTTCTGGCAAGGTTGAGTCGGGATCAATGTCGTTGTTTGGTTCGTCTGCTTCCAATATCACCGATTCTGCGGTAGATGCAATTGGTACTTTGGTTTCATCGCCAGGTGTATCAGATCGTGGTGTGGAGTTGAGGTTTTCCAGTGACTCTAGAATCTGGCCAGCGTGGCGTCTTACAATGCTTTCTCCAATGTCCACGGTATACATTAGAGGTCCTTGCCGTGTACAGATCGTTCCTGGCTGCCATTTCTCTGTGCGGTAGTCCCGGGCCAAAGCTGGTTGACCTATCTTAAAACTCCTGGTCGGCCTTTCATTCATATTCTGAAACTGTCTGTTCTCCACATCTCTTCTGACGTTTGGCTTAACCAAATCCAAGCGGCATCGTAGTCTTCGATTGAAGAACATCATGGCTGGAGTTTGGTTGGTAACCGCATGTGTCGCATTCCGGTAGGCAAACAAGAAGTTATCCACCTTGTGTTGTAGGGGTATATCTTCATTACACATTGCCTTGATAGCCTTCTTGAATGTTTGAACAAACCTCTCGGCCAATCCATTAGTGGCTGGATGATATGGGGCGGATGTGTAATGCTTAACACCATTGTTCTTTAAGAACCTCCGGAACTCTTCAGACACAAACTGTGGTCCATTGCCAGAGCAAATCTGTTCAGGCAGCCCATTCCTGGCGAATATGGTTCGTAAGACTGTGATAGTTTTTTCTGTGGTGGTTGAGGACATTTTTATTATCTCTGGCCACTTTGAATGTGCATCCACCGCAATTAAAAACATCAAGTCCATAAAGGGACCAGCAAAATCAATGTGCACCCTTTGACATGGAGATGAGGGCCACTCCCATGGATGTAGAGGGGCTTGTGGTGGGGTGTTTTGGACCTTCTGGCATCCTGTACAGCTCTTGGTCATCTCTTCGATTTCTCTATCGATTCCCAGCCACCACACAAACGCTCTGGCTAAGTTCTTCATTTTTACCGCTCCCAGATGACCCTCATGAAGCTCATTGAGCACTCTATCCTTCAATTTGGGTGGAATTACTACTCTGGATCCACACATCAAGGTTCCTCTGCACACTGACAGCTGTTCTCTTCTTGGCGAGAATGCTGGCAGCAGTGGTTCGCCATGTTCTGGCCATCCCTTCACCGTTAAATCATAGACCCAGGAGAGTGTCGGGTCATTTCGTGTTTCCTTTTCTATGTTTGCATTCGTCACAGGGAGACATTCGACAATAGTCGAGTGGAATAACTCCACTGGATCCACTGCCAGTTCTTCTTCTACCGTTGGCAATGGTAGGCGCGACAATCCATCAGCATTCCCATGCTGTTTAGTTCCTTTGTACTCGATGTCATATTGGTGTGCCCCTAGGAAAAGGGACCACCTCTGTAGCCGTTGTGCCGTCATTATCGGTACGCCCTTCTGAGGGTTGAAAATGGAGACGAGAGGTTGATGATCAGTTAGTAGAGTAAATTTCTGACCGTGCAGGTAGTGATTGAACTTCTTCACCCCCCACACCAGGCTGAGGGCCTCTCTGTCAATCTGGGCTAGTTACGCTCGGCTGAAGTTAACGAGCGTGACGCAAAAGTTATCGGCCTCTCAGAACCATCAAGGAATTTATGTGACAGTACCGCCCCAATGCCGTAGGGAGACGCATCACACGCCAGTCTTATCGGTAGTGATGGGTTGTAGTGAGCCAATACTTCTCTTGAAGTGATTAGGTCCTTACTCTTCTGAAAGGCCCGCTTACATTCATTGCTCCATTTCCATGCTACTCCCGTTTGTAGTAGGGCATTCAGTGGATGCAGAATTGTGGACAAATTCGGCAAAAACTTATGGTAGTAATTCACCAATCCGAGGAATGACCTCAGTTGTGACACATTTTCAGGCGCTGGAGCCTTAACTACCGCTTCAATTTTGTCAGGGGACTTATGCAACCGCTCTTCATCAATCACGTGGCCACAATACGATATCTGTTTCTTAAAAAACTCGCACTTGGGGCAATTGGCTCATAGCCCATGTTCACGTAGTCTAGTGAGCACCTGCTCTAGGTTGGCAAGGTGTTCACTGTCATCTTCACCTGTCACTAGGATGTCGTCCAAGTAACACTGAGTCCTCGGAATCCCTTGCAGGACTTGTTCCATCGCTCTTTGCCATATTGCCGGAGCTGATGCTACTCCGAATACCAGTCGATTATACTGGTAAAGACCTTTGTGAGTGTTTATCGTGAGATACTTCCTAGAGGATTCTTCAACCTCCATCTGCAAATATGCTTGCGCTAGGTCAAATTTTGTAAAACGCTTCCCTCCGGATAGTGAGGCGAAGATATCTTCTATCCTTGGAAGAGGATATTGTACTGTGTGAAGGATTGGGTTCACTGTCACCTTGAAGTCCCCACAGATGCGAACCTTCCTTGGCTCCTCAGACTTATTGTTTAACGTTTTCTTCATGACAGGAATGATGGGTGTCGCCCACTCGCTCCAGTCTACCTTAGATAACACGCCTGCATTCTCCAGATTCTCCAGCTCTGCCTCGACGGCTGGGCGAATTGCATATGGTACCGGTCTTGCTTTGAAAAACTTGGGAATTGCATTCTCCTCTATTTTTATCGAGGCGGTTACGCCTTTAAGAGTGCCCAGTTCTTGTTGAAATACCTCTTTGGCGTCAGCTAAGATTGTTGACAATCGACCAGGAGTGACGTCGTCATCCTTTTTACCAGCCACCGTCAGTGCCTGAATGGAGTGCCAGTCTAAACTTATCTTTCTGATCCATTCACGTCCCAATAACGGTGGTCCACCATCTTGCAGAATGTAGAGATACAATTTCCGTATTTTCTTGCCGTTGTATTCGACAGGCACCCTTATTTTTCCTCTGGGGTATACTTTTTGCCCCGTATACGTCCTCAAGACAATGGATGTCTCTCTCAAGGGTATGTGTGAGAAAAGCCGCTCATAGTCTCGTCAATTCATGACGGTTAGAGCTGATCCTGTATCCAATTCCATTTTGACTTGAGACCCTGCTATCGTGAGGGTGACCCAAAAGGTTCGGTGATCCTCTTTTGTGATTAGGTTGTGAAGTTTGAGACAGCTTAGCCTCTTGTTCCCGGATTCACTATCGCTCATCTGGTCTTCGGAACTACTGTCCGTCATCTTTTGTACTTTCCTGTACGGTTCCTTAGTAGCCTTTTTATTGTCGTTGGTCTTCTTCTCAGACCTGCAAACTCATGCAATGTGTCCCATCTTTCCGCATTGCCTGCATATTTTGTCCTTGGACCAGCAGTCCTTCTGGTCATGGTTTGTTCTGCCGCAGCAATAACATTTTGCAAATCCCCGTGTCATTTCGTGGGTGCCGTATTCCTGTGGCTTTTGTTGTATTTCCGCAGCTCCCCTTGCTGCTGTTTCGTACGATACTGCCACGCTGAAAGCCTTATCTAGCGTCAGCTCTTTCTCTGAGTAACCTCTTCTGGGTTCCTTCACTCAGGAGTCCACAGACAAATTTGTCCCGTAAGGTATCTGCCAGTCCTGCTCCAAACTGGCAGTGCTTTGATAGCTTGCGTAGTTCCGTAAGGTAATCAGCATTGCTCTCATTTTTATGCTGATTTCTCCTGTGGAATTTAAATCTTTCTGCTATCAGCAGCGGT
Source organism: Somniosus microcephalus (assembly GCF_052327205.1). Lineage (NCBI taxonomy): Eukaryota > Metazoa > Chordata > Chondrichthyes > Squaliformes > Somniosidae > Somniosus > Somniosus microcephalus. The sequence continues at coordinate 341,891,284 of NC_140989.1, forward strand.
GTAGGATTTAGGTGTTCCTGTAGGATAGCAACAATTTCGTTAAAACTCTTCGCCTTCGGTTTGGCTGGAGTAATCAGGTCCCGCAATAGGCCGTACGTTCTTGCGCCCATTAAATTTAGCAATACCGATGCCTTTTTCCCCTCGGCTATTTCGTTTGCCTTGCAATATACCTCGACTCTTTCCACATACGTGGTCCAGTCTTCTATTGCATTATCGAAGGCAGTGATATCGCCAGTCTTTGGCATCTTGAAAATCTAAGATGGCGTCTCCCGCGCTTTTCCTTCGTCCCCGTTGGATCAAAATGGCGCCTCCCGCGCTTTTCCTTCGTCCCCGCCGAGTTAAGATGGCGCCTCCCGCGCTTTCCCACCGCTGCCGCTGCTGCTGCTGTCAACGCCGCTCTCCGCGGTATTTTTAGTTTTAACCGTTCCTGTCGTGGAGCGGACCCTCTGGGACACTTCCCTCCCTCTTCTTAGGTCCGAACGCTGCCCGGCTGCGAAGCACCGGCTGCGCCCTGTGTGCTCCACCCTCTCTCTCTCTTTGCTTCCCGACTCGCTGCCCGGCCCTGTTGCAGAGCCACCCGATCGAGCTCTAGCCCGCCGCAGCCCAGGAAGGATCAGTGCACTGCCTGCCACCAGCCCGATTAGCTGGGAAACCACAGACTGGGGAACCAAGCCTGGCTCTTGACAGTCTCCCCTGCAAGTTTTCAATCCGATGATTTGGAGGGCGGTTGGCCACGGTCGACGCCCGTTTCTCGAGTTTCTTTGGATTATTTTTTTTTTTCTTTTTTGGCTTCGACCTTCAATAACGTCGTCTGAGGTGCTGCCGAGTTGCAGGTAAGTTCGTTTCTTACTCGTCGCCAGTATTAAATCCGTGTGTTAATGGAGACACGGAATGCAGGAGTTGGTTTAACAAGTCTTTACTGAATGGAGACAATCTGGAAACTAAAACTACAGAAGCCTGCCAGGGCCTTTTATACAGGGATGGTCACTGCCGGTACTGCAGCCTGAGACCAGTTATTCCCTTAAAGGGACATACACAACAGGAGGGGACCTGAGTAGGACTGGAACAAAGAGTGTTCCACATATCCCACGAAAAGGCAGGCATAGCTAGGACCCATGTGGGTACCCATGGCAACACATTTAAAATTTTAAATGCAGCCAAACAACAACAAGCTGCTTTGAAGGAGTCCCATTGAGCAGGCATTGCATGTTCAGCATCAACGCAACCAGCTTTTATGTGTGTGCCTAATACTGTGGGCAGAGCCTCAATTGGAACGATCAGTGTGGAGCCTTATTTCTCTAATTTGCCTCTGTTAATGATGACTGTGCATGCCGGTAGTGCGGCCTCACAATGATGGCCCAAAACACCTATTGCCAAAAATTAGATGTGCTATGAATTGGGCACGCAAGGCTGGGCCCCAGATTTTATGACCTGCGTCCACTGCAAGGTCCTAGGGGCTTTGAATGTATTTCATTTGTGTGTAATTCTTTGCACAGATTTTTAGAAACTTTATACATTTTATTTGCATCATCATAAATTCACAATTCCCACATAACAACAGCAATTTCTTATAATGGACAACTTTAATGGTTATAATGGCAAGTCTAAAGATTATTCACAGAACCCTGTAGGTTTATTTAGAATCTTTAAACAGACAAAAGCGCAATTCTGAGACTGCACTTGAAGTACACAAAATTTTAAGATGACGATCGTTTTATCTGAATTATCAACAGTAAATGTCAATGGACCAGATAAAGGGATGCACACTTATATTCTGTACGTGATTTGCTTGCCTGTTGGCAACACAGTGCAAATTTTTACCCTCCCTGTAGCTATCGGGTCAATTTCATAGTACATTTGTTCTAATTGCAAATTGCAGTTCTTTACAGCAGCACCTTGTTATCCCAAAAAAGAAAAAGTTTGACATATTCCTGCTGCAATTATCTATTGCCTTACACTGTACATATTTATGAACTGGATATATACATTTGTTTGTGCCTTATATCAATGAGAACAATAGTATTATAGTTATGGTTTCATCACTGAGTAGTCATTTTGACATTATCGGGGTGGAGTTCTGGCATATCATTATTCATAATTCTTAACAGCACAAGGTGATTTTTATTTTAAAATCAATGAAAGAAATCTCAATCATTGTGGAATTAATAAAATGCATGATTTAACATATTTTCAAACTGGAGTACATCATACTTCAGATAATAGATTTTCCTGTTGTATAGCATCTAAAAAGGACAACTTATTTCTGTCATACATGTCAGCCGTGACTCAGTGGGTGGCACTCTTACTTCTGGGTCAGAAGGTCGCGGCTTCAAGTCCAACTCAAGAGACTTGAGCACAAAAATCTAGGCCGACACTCCCAGCGCAGTACTGAGTGATTGCTGGATTGTCGGAGGTGCCGTCTTTCGGATGAGACGTTAAACAGAGGCCATCTGCCCTCTCAGGTAGACGTAAAAGATCTCATGGCACTATTTCGAAGAAGAGCAGGAGGAGTTCTCCCCGGTGTCCTGGCCAATGTCTATCCCTCAACCACTTTACTAAATCAGATTATCTGGTCATTATCACCTTTTTCCACATATACATTGATGACATCCAGCTCTACCTCACCACCACCTCTCTCCACCCCTCCACTGCCTCTGATTTGTCACACTGCTTATCCAACATACCGTATTGGATGAGCGGCAATTTCCTCCAACTAAGCATTGGGAAGACTGAAGCCAATGTCTTCGGTCCCTGCCACAACCGCCACTTCCCAGCCATCAATTCCATTCCTTGACCTGGCCACTGTCTGAGGCTGACCAGATCGTTTGCAACCTTGCTGCCTTATTGGATCCTGAGCTGAGCTTCCAACCCCATATCCTTTCCATCACCAAGGCCACCCACTTCCAGCTCCATAACATTGCTCGTTTCCGCCCCTGCCTCAGCTCATCTGCTACTGAAACCCTCATCTTTGCCTTTGCTAACTCCAGACTAGGCAATTCCAATGCTCTCCTGGTCGGCCTTCCACCTTGCACCCTCCATAAATTTGAGCTTATCCAAAACTCTGCTGCCTGTAGCCTAACCCTCGACAGGTCCCGTTCACCCATCACCCCTGTGCTCACTGACCGACATTGGCTCCCGGTCAGGCATCGCCTCAATTTACAATCTCAACCTTGATTTCAAATCCTTCCATGGCCTCGCCCCTCCCTATTTCTGTAACCGCCTCCAGCACTGCAACTCTCCGAGATCTTTGCGCTCCTCCAATTCTGGCCTCTTGTGCAGCTCTGATTTTCATCGCTCCACCATTGGCGGCTGTAGCTCATGGTCTACAGAGCAGTAGTGCTACCCGCCCTCCTGTATGCCTCAGAGATATGGATCATGTACAGCAGGCACCTCAAAGCAGTGGAGAGGTACCACCAACTCTGCCTCCGCAAGATCCTGCAAATCCATTGGCAGGATAGGTGCACCAACGTCAGTGTTCTCGCTCAGGCCAACATCCCCAGCATCGAAGCTTTGACCACGCTCGATCAGCTCCGATGGACGGGTCACATCGTCCGCATGCCCAATACGAGACTCCCAAAACAAGTGCTCTACTCGGAGCTCCGACATGGCAAGAGAGCCCGAGGTGGGCAGAGGAAACGCTTCAAGGACACCCTCAAAGCCTCCTTGAAAAAGTGCAACATCCCCACCGACACCTGGGAATCCCTGGCCCAAGACCGTACAAAGTGGAGGAGAAGCATCCGGGAAGGCGCCGAATACCTCGAGTCTCTTCGCCGGGAGTAAGTGGAAGCCAAGCGCAAACAGCAGAAGGAGCGCACGTCAACCCAAGCACCCCACCCACCCGCCCCTTCAACCACTGTCTGCCCCACCTGTGACAGAGACTGTAGGTCCTGCATTGGACTCATCAGTCACCTGAGAACTCATTTTTAATGTGGAAGCAAGTCATCCTCGGTTCCGAGGGACTGCCTAAGAAGAAGAAGAATTGGCGGCCGTGCCTTCAGCTGCCTGGGCCCTAAGCTCTGAAATTCCCTCCCTAAACTTCTCTGCCACTTTCTCCTCCTTTAAGACGCTCCTTAAAATCTACCTCTTTGACCAAGGATTTGCTCACCTGTCCTAATGCCTCCCTATATGACTCGGTGTCAAACTTTGTTTGATAACGCTCATGCGAAGTGCTTTGGGATGTTTTACTACATTAAAGGCACTATATAAATGCAAGTTGTTGTTGTTGCTGTAAAGTACTTTGGGACATCCTGGAGGTTCGGAAAGATGCTATATAAATGCAAGTCTTTCTTTCTTTCTATACTGTTGCTAAACATTGCAATGAAGAATCCAGCTGATCAAACAAAATTAGGTCCTGTGGAAAACTGCCAGTTGTGCTTTCATTTTATGTTACAGTCAATCCAAGTACTTTTATTGCATGCAGTCACTCTTTGTCAGATCTATGCTGTTGTAGCTTATCTGATACAGACTTAACGGGCTGGATTTTCATTGAGGAGGCGTGTAGGAGGCGGGACTACAACTTTCGGGGTTGAAGTCCCACCTCCATCGAGTTGTGGCCAATCCACGCGATTTTCACTTGATTGACCTTGTTGAGCCCGCCCAGCGGGCTCAGCAGGCCAATTAAGGGTCACCCGGCAACAGGTGACATCACACATTGACATTTCAGATGAAATATCAGTGTTTCACAGCTGTTTGAAGCTGTCAAACACTGACAATCTGTACTCCAAGTTAATTCCTCCCTCTCAGGCTGATTTAGAGATCTCTCCAGAACAGAAAGCTGAATGCTGCAACTTTTGACAGCTCGCGGCCATTCTGCTTTCTGTGCCGGTGAGATGAGGGACTCCCGAGACCTGAAGGAAGGAAGGCTGTAAAGGTAAGTAAAGATTAGTAGAACTTCTTTAATCACTTTAGACACACCAAACACACTTACCTCTGCACTCATGCACCCATCACTCACCTGAACACTGGACATCTCGAACCCTCCAAGCCCGACGGTCCGCCTCGCTAACTTGGCGTGGTTTGGAGCCGTCGGGAATCCCACACTTCAGCAATAAAAATAGGGATTAGGCTAAAAATTGCCTGTTAACTACCTGTTAACAGGCAGTTAATTGGCACTAATCCCCTTCCCACCTCGGGGAGGCGGCTCCTAGCACAGGTCGGGTATCTGCCTCCTTTGAAACTGGCATGGAGGCGGGATGGGTTTGTGCCCCCCAATTTCGAGATTTTAACCCCCCACACGCCTCCAATCCCGCCTCCACGGCCCAATGAAAATCCTGCCCAACATTTTAAAATGATGAATCAAAATCTGGTGAGAAAGATTCCTGGAAAATATTAGTTTGTTCTAGTTGGAGCCTTCTGACATGTACGTGACTGTCCATTTCAATGCCTAACCAACCTATTGCGAGCGGAGATCATCTCACGAGGCCTCTGATCACCCCCCAGGCCTCCACCCCCCACCACAGTAAAGCGGAGGTCGGCCACGATCCTCCGGTGGCCAGACACGATCTTCCTTTCACCACCCTGATCATCCAGCCCCGATCCTCTCACCCCACACCTGATCCTTGGCCGGCCGCACCCTCTTCCCCCCCCCCCCCATCCTTTTAACAGCCCGATCCATGATCCCTCCCTCTGTGCGGCCTTGTGCCATTAGCCTACCCGCCCACAGCCAGCCAGCCTTTCCATCTGGCCGACTGGGGGCGGGAAACCGAGGCCTTACATGCCTACCGGGTTTCCCAACCCGTCCTCCACCTTAAAATCCAGCCCTAGCCCTTGGTTTGTCCAATATTGTTTACAGGTCCAAGCTTGCATGTTCTAAATTTATATCTACCTAAAATTCTTCTATTTAGTGCAAACTTACCACACTTCAGCCAGTCAAAAGCATAATTTAACAAAAGAAAGATAATCCTTCCTTGCTGATGTTTCTGACTTTGATAATCTGGCCTCTCTTCGAAGACAGTAGCAGATCTCTCAGCCTTGCAGCTGTGCCTCATTTTCCTGCCCCTTACGTCTCAGGTCTCGGAGATCAAGGCCTTCTGACCACTGACAGAGATTAGCAATCAGAAGGTCCTTACTGGACCTAAACATCCTGGGAATGGGGTGGGGAATTAAACAATGTAAGAATAGCGCTCACCTTAACTTTTCAGCCTGGCCTCAATCCACCATTGATGCTACAGTAGGCAGGAGTCTCGGGCAGGCCACAGCTTTATCCTCTTTGGCCGGTGTCCCTGCACTGGGTGCCCAGCAAGTAGTTGACTAAAGAAGAGGCAAGAGGCCTGGAGGTCCCCCACATTACTCTATCAGGCTTACACAGGGCAACTTAAAAGAGGCGGAGACCTGGCAATCTAGGTCTCCACCCCTTTTGCCTTTAATCTTTGCGCCAGGTGAACTGGGTAGTCTCCAGGCGAACAGGTCAGGAAAATCCACTTTTAGGTCTTCAGCATTCTGAGCAGCTCATTCAATGATCTCTCTTGTGATCGGCCTAATCTGCTTCTCCAGCTTCTTGCTATCTTTCTTCTGTTGGTTGTTCCATCATTAGGCTCCTCTTGCAAGACAACGTTGCGGAGGACACAGCAGATAACACTAATCTTTCAGGCACTGAATGAGCTATACTGTAAAACTCCCCTGGATTGGTCCAAGCAGTGGAATTGTTGCTTCAGGATGCGGAAGGTATGTTCCACTAGGACCCTGATGGATGTGTGGGCCATATTGTCCTTGTTCTTGGGAACTGTACTGGTGTCAAGAGCCTCAGCTGCAGCGTATTTCCTTGGCTCCCCCCAAAAGCCATCACTGGGGACTTCTTAGCTGTTCATATAGGCTAGCACTATTGATTGTGGCATTATCCTATGAGCCCAGGCCCGGGCAGTCTTTAAAGTATTATTGGCCCCTCTAAATACAGTGACATTTTATTCAAATAATTCTGAATTTTTTTGAACAAACTTGGAATATTTACCTATGCCTGGGCATTTAATGATCAGCAGGGGGAATTCATCCATATGCATCTAAAACAGGAACAATTTAAAATTCATCACACAATGCATCACGCCTCCAAGAAAATTTAATATCAGGACAAATTTTATCCTCCTTTTAACCTTGAACAAAAGCATAATGATCTTGCTTTTCATTCTGTCTCTATTCCTCAAGCATAGCTTTCTCTATTATTCCATGGACATCTTTTCCAAATCTCCATGGAGACAGAATATAAAGAAAGGTTGTTGTTACTTTGTTTTAAATATAGATGCAGTGATTTTGTACTGTGTTCATGTTTTATGGTTTGAATTGTTTTCTTAGGGAAGAAGAACACTTGTTTCTTTTCATAGTATTTGCTGATCTGTCATACAGTTTCGGATTTATGTTCTGCAAGGCTACGTTTATAGTAAGCTTACATAAGATGCAAAATTAAAATTGCTATTACAGCACATCAAAAGACTTTGTTAAAAGAAATTAAAATACTTTTGGTTTGCTTCTCAAAGTGAAAGATATCAATGATGGGAATGGACTACAGACCCATGGGCACAGATCGGAAAATTGGGTGCCCAACTTCATGCAACCAAATTACAGAGTGCCCGATTTTCCAACGAGCATTTTGAGGGAACATAATGAGACCAATTTTAATATTTAAATTAAATATAGAATTTCACATCTTTGGCTGAGGACGTGCCCATAGTTAAAGTCTCATCCATGAAGACTAGTTACAGGGAAGTCCAGGAACCTGCCTGCTGAAGCAAGCCTCTTATAGGGAGAACCAATATTATTATAGGAAGAAATCAATATTTCTGGGAGTTTATTTTGTGTTACACTTTGCTGTATTTTTCTCCGTGCATTAGTTGGTTTTCTATTTTTGCATTTGGGTTGTCTTTTCCCTGACATTGCTTTGCTTAATTAAATTTTTCCTGCTTGTTGCACCACACAAAGAGGTTTTTATTTTTGTATTTTTTCATACACTTCCCTTAGACGATGGTGTGAAGTAATGGAAGAATTTGCAGGTCGATTAATAGTCTGACAGCCCCTGATGTGAATGTTCCTTCCATGGCCGTAACCATGGTTAGTCCTATACAGTGGGAGAGTTTTATGGGCTCTCACAACCCATACAATGGTGAGGGAGGGGCAGCATCAACACCCACCAGACATGAGTATCCCACTGGATGTTAATTTCAATTTCAATTTTTTCAATTTTTTATTTGTCACATAACCAAATACAAGAAGTGAAATCCAGTCAGTGAAATGCTTTTTTCTTAACGAGCCGAGTGCACCAAGCAGCAAGGACACTTAGCTGCCTGGTACGCATGGAGCCCGCAAGGACGGCAGCCATCTTCATCGGCGCCATCACAATAGGGTCCGCTCTCGCCTTGATCCGCCTTTCCCGCACTCCTGCCCGACAATCTTCAGCCGCCGTGGTACCGACGTCCCGGGGCCTGCCTCACCCTGGCTCTCCTTCCACCCGGTCTGACCTCCGAGCCTCCCGCGGTGTCCGACCTTCCAGGGCCTGCTTTTCCCGCCCTCGGTCCGCTGGCCGCCTCCCCTCCTACCGGTTCGACCTCCGAGCCTCCTGCCGAGGAGCTGCCGGCCGCCGTGCTACAGCGGGTCGTCGTGGTCTCCATCGCTGCTTCTGCTGCCTCCCTGCCGACTCGAGTTAAACTAGAATTCAGAGCTGGAGCTCTGGTCTCCACTCGCCGGGACTGTCTGGAGCGGGGTTTGAACTCTGCACCTTCGGACTCTGATGCAGGAATGCAACCACCAAGCCAAAGTCTTGTTTATACAAGGAAGTGAGGTTGAGTATTACTGAATTCAGTGCATAATTTCGATAAGGAAGAAGTATTCATGCAGGGCCTACAAATGCAAGTGATTTGGCTGCACCCATCACTACCCGGGCTCGGCCTATATATAAACTTGTCCACATCTACCTGGATATATTTGGGGATATGTGAATTCACTGCTTCCGCTTCACACAACAGGCTGCCACAGAGTTGTACCATCTGCTGCACAAGCAGCTGGACACAACAGAACATAATATCCTCTTCTTATGTCCGGGCATATTGGGTTACCTGGGCATAACGCACAGACGAAGATCAGGCGGGATTCATAAGGGAGCCCGTCTGATTTTCCGTCCATTAATTTAAATGTATGCAAGATCAGGTGGCATCCCTAACAAGCATGCAATCCTCCCCACCCGATTTGCTTCCATGCACCATGCCCAGGTGTTTTTAAAAATTTGTTCATGGGATGTGGGCATCGCTGTCAAGGCCAGCATTTATTGCCCATCCTGAATTGCCCTTGAGAAGGTGGGGGAGAGCCACCTTCTTGAAATGCTGCAGTCCGTGTGGTGAAGGTTCTCCCACAGTGCTGTTAGGGAGGGAGTTCCAGGATTTTGACCCAGCGACGATGAAGGATCGGCGATATACTTCCAAGTCAGGATGGTGTGTGACTTGGAGAGGAACTTGGAGATGGTAGTCTTCCCATGCGGCTGCTGTCCTTGTCCTTCTAGGTGGTAGAGGTTGTGGCTTTGGGAGGTGCTGTCAAAGAAGTCTTGGCGAGTTGCTGCAGTACCTTCTTAGGCAGTCCCTTGGAACCGAGGATGACTTGTTTCCACATTAAAAATGAGTTCTCAGGTGACTGATGAGTCCAATGTGGGACCTACAGTCTCTGTCACAGGTGGGGCAGACGGTGGTTGAAGGGACGGGTGAGTGGGGTGCTTGGGTTGACGAGCGCGCCTTCTGCTGTTTGCGCTTGGCTTCCGCTTGCTCCCGGCGAAGAGAGTCGAGGTGTTCGGCGCCTTCCCGGATGCTTCTCCTCTACTTTGTGCGGTCTTGGGCCAGGGATTCACAGGTGTCGGTGGGGATGTTGCACTTTTTCCAAGGAGGCTTCGAGGGTGTCCTTGAAGTGTTTCCTCTGCCCACCTGGGGCTCTCTTGCCGTGTCGGAGCTCTGAGTAGAGCATTTGTTTTGGAAGGCTCGTATCGGGCATGCGGACGATTTGACTCTCTCCAGTGCTTTGAGGTGCCTGCTGTACATGGTCCATGTCTCTGAAGCATACAGGAGGGCGGGTATCACTACTGCTCTGTAGACCATGAGTTTGGTGCCGGGTTTGAAGTCCTGGTCTTCAAACATTCTCTTCCTCAGGTAACCGAAGACTGCACTGGCACACTGAAGGTGGTGTTGAACTTTGTCATCGACGTCTGCCCTTGTTGACAGTAGGCTCCCGACATATGGAAAGTGGTCCATGTTGTCCAAGGCCTTGTTGTGGATTGTGATAATCGGGGGGTGGGGGCAGTACTGTGTGGTGGATGCAAGTTGGTAGAGGACCTTTGTTTTATGGATATTTAGTGTAAGGCCTATGCTCTCGTACGCTTCGGTGAAGATGTTGACAATGGTTTGAAATTTGACCTCCGAGTGTGCGCAGACGCAAGCGTCATCTGCATACTATAATTCGACGACAGAGGATGGGACAACCTTGGATCTGGACTGGAGGCAAAGGAGGTTGAACAGTTTCCCGTTTGTTCTGTAAATTAGCTCCACTCCAGTGGGGAGCTTACTGAGGGCGAGATGGAGCATTGCAGCAAGGAAGATCGAAAACAGAGTTGGTACAATGACACAGCCTTGCTTGACCCCGGTCCATACGTGAATTGGGTCTGTGGTGGAACCGTTGATCAGGATCATGACTTGCATGTTGTCGTGAAGCAGGCGGAGGATGGTGACAAACTTTTGAGGGCAGCCGAATTTGAGGAGGACACTCCATAATCCCTCATGGTTGACAGTGTCGAAGGCCTTTGTGAGGTTAAAGAAGGCCATGTACAGCGGTTGGTGCTGTTCCCTGCATTTCTCTTGTAATTGACGCACGGTGAAGATCATGTCCATTGTGCCCCTTAGTGGGCGGAATCTGCATTGTGACTCTGGGAGGAGCTCTTTAGCCACTGGGAGAAGGCGATTGAGGAGGATTCTTGCAATGACTTTTCCTGTGGCAGACAGCAGGGAAACTCCTCTGTAATTACATCTTGTAGATGGTAAACACTGCAACCACAGTGTGCCAGTGGTGGAGGGAGTGAATGTATAAGGTGGTGGATGGGGTCACATTCAAGTGGGCTGCTTTGTCTTAGATGGTGTTGAGCTTCTTGAGTGTTGGAGCTGCACTCATCCAGGCAAGTGGAGAGTATTCCATCACACACCTGATGGTAAATGGAGGAAAGGCTTTGGGGAGTCAGGAGGTGAGACACTTGCCACAGAATACCCAGCCTCTGATCTTCTCTTGCAGTCACTTTATTTATGTGGCTGGTCCAGATAAGTGTCTGGTCAAAGGTACCCCCCAGGATGTTGATGTTGGGGATTCAGCGACGATAATGCCATTGAATGTCAAGGGGCGGTGGTTAGACTCTCTCTTGTTGGAGATGGTCATTGCCTGGCACTTGTGTGGTGAGAATGTTACTTGCCACTTATCAGCCCAAGCCTGAATATTGTCCAGTATTTGCTGCGCGCGGGCATGGACTGCTTCATTATCTGAGGAGTTGCGAATGGAACTGAACACTGTGCAGTCATCAGCGAACATCTCCACTTCTGACCTTATGATGGAGGGAAGGTCATTGATGAAGCAGCTGAAGGTGGTTGGGCCGAGGACACTGTCCTGAGGAATTCCTGCAGCAATGTCCTGGGGCTGAGATGATTGACCTCCAACAACCACAACCATCGTCCTTTGTGCTAGGTATGGCTCCAGCCAGTGGAGAGTTTCCCCATAATTTCCATTGACTTCAATTTTACTAGTGCTCTTTGATGCCACACTCAGTCAAATGTTGCCTTGATGTCAAGGGCAGCCACTCTCACCTCACCTCTGGAATTCAGCTCTTTGTCCATGTTTGGACTAAGGCTGTAACTGAACCAACCAGGGGGCAGGCAATCTTAGATCTGGTCCTGTGTAATGAGACAGGATTAATAAAAAATGTCCTAGTAAAGGATCCCCTTGGAATGAGTGACCATAATATGGTTGAATTCCAAATTCAGCTTGAGGGTGAGAGAGTTGGATCTCAAACCAGCGTACTGAGCTTAAATAAAGGAGACTATGAAGGTATGAGAGTAGAATTGACTAAAGTGGACTGGGAAAACAGATTAAAGTGTAAGACGGTACAAGAGCAGTGGTCTACATTCAAGGAGATATTTCACATCTTTCAAGATAAATATATTCCACTGAGGAAAAAGGGGAGTAAAAGAAAAGACAGCCATCTGTGGCTTAGTAAAGTAATAAAGGATAGTATCCGACTGAAAACAAGGGCATATAAAGTAGCCAAATCTAGTGGGAGGATAGAAGATTGGGAAGCATTTAAAAGCCAGCAAACAATAACTAAAAGATTAATTAAGAAAGGGAAGATAGATTATGAAAGTAAACTAGCAAAAAATATAAAAACAGATAGCAAGAGTTTCTACAGCTATATAAAAAGAAAAAGGGTGGCTAAAGTGAACATTGGTCCCTTAGAGGATGGGACCGGGAAACTAGTGGTGGGGAAACATGGAGATGGCAAAGACGCTGAACAAATATTTTGTATCAGTCTTTACAGTAGAAGACAATAAAATTTTCCCAACACTGGACAAACAGGGGGCAATGGGGGGGGGGAGGAGCTAAAGATGATTAAAATCACTAAGGAGATGGTACTCAGTAAAATAATGGGACTTAAGGCGGATAAATCCCCCGGACCTGATGGCCTACATCCTAGGGTCTTGAGAGAAGTAGCGGTAGGGATTGTGGATGCATTGGTGATTAATTTCCAGAACTCCCTGGACTCAGGAAAGGTCCCGGCAGATTGGAAAACTGCTAATGTAACACCCTTATTTAAGAAGGGAAGTAGACAAAAAGCTGGAAACTATAGACCAGTTAGCCTAACAACTGTGGTTGGCAAAATGTTGGAGTCCATTATTAAGGAAACAGTAAAGAGCATTTGGATAAACATAATTTAATAGGACAGAGTCAGCATGGTTTTATGAAGGGGAAGTCATGTTTGACAAATTTGCTCGAATTCTTTGAGGATGTAACATACACGGTGGATAAAGGGGAACCAGTGGATGTAGTGTATTTGGACATCCAAAAGGCATTTGACAAGGTTCCACACAAAAGATTACTGATCAAGATAAGAAATCATGGGATTGGGCGTAATATACTGGCATGGGTGGAAGATTGGCTATCTAACAGAAAACAAAGAGTTGGGATAAATGGTTCATTCTCAGGCTGGCAATCAGTAACTAGTGGTGTTCCGCAGGGGTCAGTGCTGGGACCCCAACTCTTTACAATCTATATTAACAATTTGGAGGAAGGGACCGAGTGCAACATATCCAAGTTTGCCGATGATACAAAGATGGGTGGGAAAGCAGTGAGTAAGGAGGACATAAAAAACCTGCAAAAGGACATAGACAGGCTAAGTGAGTGGGCAGAGATTTGGCAGATGCAATATAATGTTGGAAAGTGTGAGGTTATGCACTTTGGCAGAAAAAATCAAAGAGCAAGTTATTATCTAAATGGAGAGAAACTGCAAAGTGCTACAGTACAAAGGGGTCTGGGGGTCCTGGTGCATGAAACACAAAAAGTTAGTATGCAGGTGCAGCAGGTGATCAGGAAGGCCAATGGAATCTTGGCTTTTATTGCAAGGGGGATGGAGTATAAAAACAGGGAAGTCTTGCTGCAGTTATACAGGGTATTGGTGAGGCCACACCTGGAATACTGCGTGCAGTTTTGGTTTCCATATTTAAGAAAAGATATACTTGCTCTCGAGGCGGTTCAGAGAAGGTTCACTCGGTTGATTCCAGAAATGAGGGGGTTGATGCATGAGGAAAGGTTGAGTAGGTTGGGACTCTACTCATTGGAGTTCAGAAGAATGAGAGGCGATCTTATCAAAACATATAAGATTGTGAGGGGGTTTGATCGGGTGGATGCGGTGAGGATGTTTCCACTGATGGGCGAGACTAGAACTAGGGGGCATAATCTAAGAATAAGGGGCCGCCCTTTCAAAACTGAGATGAGGAGAAACTTCTTCACTCAGAGGGTAGTAAATCTATGGAATTTGCTACCCCAGAGAGCTGTGGAAGCTGCAACATTAAATAAATTTAAAATGGAGATGGACAGTTTCCTAGCAGATAAGGGAATTAGGGGTTACGGGGAGAGGGCAGGGAAGTGGACGTTGTAGTGTATGTACCTTTAAGGGGAGAACTACTTTTTACAGCTCCTGTATACTGTAGTACCGGCAGTGACCACACCTGTATATAAACCCTGAGTAGGGATCTGTACGTTTAGTTTTAGAGTAACCCTCATCCAGTAAATACCTGTTGGTTGTTCCTGCAGTCTCGTGTCTAGTTATTGAAGGGCACACAACATCAAAAATACATGGATCTAACAGTGGCGATGAGGCAGATTCGAACCTACCTGCAACTCTGCATTACCTCCCAGGGATTCGCTCCTGGAGAACAGTGGAAGAAAGTTGAGGCCAGAAGCACGGGCATTGAAAACGAGCAACCGCCCAGTCATCCAGCAGAGATTTGAGCATCGCAGGGGAGGCTGTTGAGAGCTGGGCTTGGTTCTCCAGTCATGGTGGTCCAGCGAAACGGGCTGGCAACAGGTACGGCACAGACCCTTCCCGGACAGCGGCGGCTAGAGCCAACCGACGGCACAGAAAAGGCCGAGCAGCGTCGACGGGAGAAGAGAGAGGGTAGAGCGCACAGGGCGCAGCCGGTGTTCAGGACCGAACAGCGTCGATGGGAGAAGAGAGAGAGGCACAAAGGAAAACGTGCAGAGCGCAGCCGGTGTTCAAGGGACGAGCAGCGTCAGCGGGGAAGAAAAGGAAATGCACAGAGCTCAGCCGGTGTTCAAGGGCTGAGCAGCCGCAGCAGTGAAGAAGGGAGAGCATGGGAAATGCCATTTTGAGCCGCAGCGGAGAAGAAGGGAGAGCACGGGAAAACGCCATTTTGAGCCACAGCGGAGAAGAAGGGAGAGCGCGGGAAAACGCCATTTTGAGCCGCAAGAAGAAGGGAAGCACGGGAAAACAAAATTTTGAGCCAGTCTAACCACACCCAGGGATGCCGAAGAGTGGCAGTATCACAGCGTTCGACAATGAAGTCGAAGATTGGATGACATATGTCGAACGCATAGAAGTGTACTGCAAGGCGAATGAAGTGCCAGATGAGAGGAAAGCGCTGGTATTGTTGAATTCCATGGGTGCAAAAACGTATGGCTTACTGTGAAACCTAGTAACCCCAGAGAAGCCAGTGGACAAGGATTTTAGAAACATAGTGTCAATCCTACAGAACCACTTAAACCCCACACTGCTGCTGATAGCAGAAAGATTTACGTTTCACAAAAGGAACCAGCATAAAGATGAAAGTAATGCTGAGTATTTAATGGAACTGCGCAAGCTATCGAAACACTGCCAGTTTGGAACGGGACTAGCAGATACATTAAGGGACAAGTTTGTGTGTGGGCTTCAAAGTGAAGGAACCCAGACACGGCTTCTATCAGAAAAGGATCTTATGCTGGACAAGGCTTTCAGCATGGCAGTATCACATGAAGCAGCCGCACGGGGTGCTGCAGAGATACAATGGAGACCGCAAGAATATGGCACAAATGGAATGTCATATGGAACAGTGAAGTGCTATCGCTGCGGCAGAACAACACACGACCATAATGATTGCTGGCTTAAGGACAAAGTGTGCAGACAGTGTGGAAAAGCAGGACACATAGCAAGAGTCTGCAGGTCGGGAAAGAAAACCAGCAGCAAGAAATCTCCACAGGAGAAGTACAAGAAGGTACATAAGGTGACGGAGAGTAGTTCAGATGAATAGAAAAGTGATACAGACTCCGGAAGCAAGGAGCTGGGTTGTCTGAAACTACATAAGGTGATCCAAACGGAGGATCATCAAACTATCTGGGTCACGCTCAAAATAGCTGGAGTCCAAGTGAAAATGGAATTGGACACAGGATCAGCCCTAACAGTCATAAACCGAAGGGACTACAAGCGGCTATTCTCACATACACCCTTGAGAGATACAGAGATTGTCTTGAAGATGTACACGGGGCAAAAAGTCTACCCCAAAGGAAAAGTAAGGGTGAACGTTGTATATAACGGTAAGGAAACACCAAAAATGGACCTATATGTATTGCCAGATGGAGGACCACCACTACTAGGACGTGAATGGATCCGGAAGATACAGCTAGATTGGCATTCCATACAAGCACTGACTGTAGATGCCAAAAAGGATGACACCGTCACACCTGGATGACTGTCAAAAATGCTAACTGACGCACAAGAAGTGTTCCAGGAGGGACTTGGAACACTAAAAGGCATAACAGCGATGATCAAAATAGAGGAAAATGCAAGCCCAAAGTTTAAGGCCAGACCGGTGCCTTATGCGATCCGCCCAGCCGTCGAAGCAGAGCTGGAGGGTTTGGAATGTTCAGGAGTACTGTCCAAAGTGGACTGGAGCGAGTGGGCCACACCCATCATTCCTGTAATGAAGAAGTCGTTGAGTAATACGCCTGGGGAACCAAAGAAAGTTCGCATCTGTGGGGACTTTAAGGTGACAGTGAACCCAGTCCTTCACACAGTACAATATCCGCTTCCGCGGATTGAAAATATTTTCGCCTCGCTATCTGGAGGGAAACGTTTCGTTAAGATTGATCTGGCCCAGGCGTACCTGCAAATGGAGGTAGAAGAAGCCTCGAAACAGTACCTCACGATCAACACTCATAAAGGTCTCTACCAATACAACCGGCTGGTGTTCGAGGTAGCATCAGCTCCGGCTATTTGGCAAAGGGCAATGGATCAAGTCCTGCAAGGGATTCCAGGGACCCAGTGTTATTTGGACGACATCGTGGTCACGGGCGAAAATGACAATGCTCACCTTGCCAACCTGGAGCAGGTGCTCACTAGATTGAAGGAATATGGGCTCCGAGCAAATCGCCACAAATGCGAGTTTTTCCAGAAGCAGATCTCGTATTGTGGCCACGTTATTGATGAAGAGGGGTTACATAAGTCCCCTGAAAAGATTGAGGCAGTAGTCACGGCTCCAGCACCGGAAAATGTGTCACAACTGAGGTCGTTCCTCGGGCTGGTGAACTACTACCATAAGTTCTTGCCGAATTTGTCTACAGTACTACACCCACTGAACATCCTACTGCAAACGGGGGTGGAAGTGGAATGACGAATGTAAACGAGCTTTCCAGAAGTGCAAAGAATTGATCACATCAAAAGAGGTGTTGGCTCATTTCAACCCAGCACTACCAATTTGGTTGGCGTGTGATGCATCACCCTATGGCATTGGAGCGGTGCTGTCGCACAAGTTCCCGGACGGCTCGGAGAGGCCGGTAGCCTTTGCGTCTTGGTCACTAATCTCAGCCGAGTGTAACTATGCCCAGATTAACAGGGAGGCCCTCAGCCTAGTGTGGGGAGTGAAAAAGTTCAACCACTATCTGCACGGGCAGAAGTTCACCTTGCTGACGGACCACCAACCACTTGTCACCATCTTTAGTCCAAAGAAGGGCGTGCCGGTGATGACTGCGCAACGGCTACAAAGATGGTCACTTTTTCTAGGGGCGAACCAATATGAAATTGAGTATAAGGGCACGAAACAGCATGGAAACGCTGATGGGCTATCACGCCTGCCACTGCCTACTGCGGAGGAAGAACCAGCAGTGGACTCTGTCAAAATATTTCATTCGACTATAATTGAACGCTTGCCAGTAACTAACGCTGATATAGAGAAGGAGACCCGAAATGGTCCGACACTGTCTCGGGTATATGACTTGACGGTGAAGGGATGGCCAACACATGGCGACTCACTGTTGCCAGCATTCTCATCCAGAAGAGAACAGCTGTCAGTATGCCAGGGGACCTTGATGTGTGGATCCCGAGTGGTAATTCCACCCAAGTTAAGGGAGAGAGTGCTGAATGAGCTTCACAAAGGCCATCTGGGAGGGGTGAAAATGAAAAACCTTGCTAGGGCTTATGTATGGTGGCCAGGGATCGATCAGCAAATCGAGGACCTAACAAAGAGCTGCTCAGGATGCCAGAAGGTCCAAAATGCACCACCACATGCCCCTCTACACCCATGGGAGTGGCCCTCATCTCCATGGCAATGGGTGCATATTGATTTTGCTGGTCCATTCATGGACTCAATGTTTCTAATAGCCGTGGATGCGCACTCGAAATGGCCTGAGGTGATCAAAATGTCGTCCACCACCACGGAGAAAACTATTGCAGTCCTACGGACCATATTTGCCAGGAACGGCTTGCCAGAGCAGATTTGCTCTGATAACGGACCACAGTTTGTGTCCGAAGAGTTTCGAAGATTCATGAAAAGGAATGGGGTAAGGCATTACACATCCGCCCCGTATCATCCAGCCACAAATGGATTGGCTGAGAGGTTCGTACAAACCTTTAAGAAAGCAGTAAGGGCCATGTGCGATGACGACATTCCACTGCAGCCAAAGGTGGACAATTTCCTGTTAGCCTACAGGAATGCGACACATGCAGTCACCAACCAGACCCCGGCCATGATGTTCTTTAACCGAAGGTTGAGATCTCGTCTGGATTTGCTCAGACCAAATGTACGAAGAGATGTTGAGAATAAGCAATTCCAGCACATCAATGAGAAGCCGACAAGGAGCTTCAATGTAGGGCAACCAGTCTTGGCCCGCGACTACTGAACAGAGAAATGGCAACCAGGAACGATATGCACACGGCAGGGGCCACTAATGTACACAGTGGTTGTTGGGGAGAACATTGTGAGACGCCATGTCGACCAGATCCTAGAGTCACAGGAACGAGTCAACCCCATGTTTCGCGCACCTGGTGATGAACCCGACATACAGGTAGCATCTACCCCAGAAACAGTAGCATCGGAAGCTGATGAACCAACTGACGACAGGTGGCCTCCGCACCAAGAACAAGACATTCAGGAAAGGTGCTATCCAAAAAGGATCAGGAAGCCGCCCCAAAGACTGAATTTATAAATGGACTATTTTCAGTTAATGTGCATGTTAAAAGTGTTAATTGTTAAATGAATGTTATGGTACTGTCAATCTAAAAGGGGAGGAATTGTAGTGTATGTACCTTTAAGGGGAGAACTACTTTTTACAGCTCCTGTATACTGTAGTATCGGCAGTGACCACACCTGTATATAACCCGAGTAGGGATCTGTACGTTTAGTTTTAGAGTAACCCTCATCCAGTAAATACCTGTTGATTGTTCCTGCAGTCTCGTGTCTAGTTATTGAAGGACACACAATATCAAAAATACACGGATCTAACAGACGTGAGTCTAGATTCGGATCAGCCATGATCCTATTGAATGGTGGAGCAGGCCCGAGGGGCCGTATGGCCTACTCCTGCTCCTACTTCTTATGTTCTTATGAGGTCTGGAGCAGAGTGGTCCTGTCGGAACCCAAACTGGGCATCAGTGAGCAGGTTATTGGTGAGTAAGTGCTGGTTGATAGCACAGTTGATGGCACCTTCCATCACTTTGCTGATGATTGAGAGTAGACTGATGGGGCGGTAATTGGACGGATTGGATTTGTCCTGCTTTTTGTGGACAGGGCATACAATTTTCCACATTGTTGGTTAGATGCCAGTTTTGCAACTGTATTGGAACAGCTTGGTTAGAGGTGCAGCTTGTTCTGGAACACAAGTCTTCAGCACGACACCCAGGATGTTGTCAGGGCCCATAGCCTTTGCTGTATCCAGTGCACTCAGCCGTTTCTTAATATCACATTGAGTGAATTGAA
Organism: Somniosus microcephalus; assembly: GCF_052327205.1. Classification (NCBI taxonomy): domain Eukaryota; kingdom Metazoa; phylum Chordata; class Chondrichthyes; order Squaliformes; family Somniosidae; genus Somniosus; species Somniosus microcephalus. The sequence goes on from NC_140989.1 coordinate 341,911,020, forward strand.
TTGGCTGAAGACTGGCTTCTGTGGTGGTGGGGACTTCAGGAGGAGGCCGAGATGGATCATCCCCTTGGCACTTTTGGCTGAAGATGGGTGCAAACGCTTCAGCCTTGTCTTTTGCGTTCCATATGTCTGTGCCATGCTGCCCAGCCTGAACACTGGCATCTCTTGGATTTGTTTCACTTTAGGGTTAAAGCTTCCATTCAAAGCCACCTCCTCCATGTTCTGAAGAGGATCTCTGACCCTCTCTGTTCATCTGCTCAAAAGACTGATTCTCTCTCTGTCATGAACAACAGGTCCCACCACCATGCTACTCCATAAGCCACAGCTGTTTAATCTAAGGACAATAAACCCATCTACAAAGTAAAGACTCCAAAAATGATAGGCAAATTAGGTAAAACTGCATATAAATGTCATTTTTTTTCCAGCTTACTTTGGTCCCTCCTAACTTACTCCCATTTGATCCAAGACTTTCTTCTTCCTGCCTGCGTTCACTCTCTGCTCCTCATCCTCTGATATTTTATTTCACGATTCCTCTTCTCCACTGCACAAGTGCTTTATGGTATGATTTTCCATCAGTTTTTATTTTATATTGACTGCTTCCTATCCTGTTACAACAAACAGCGATAAAGTAAATAAAGTTGGGGTTCAACGAACTTTGATTTTATTATTATTTTTCCTTCTTCGCGTGTTGCAGTTCAAGCTGAGCCCTCAAATTTTATTACTTTCTTCAGTGTTTGCTTCAGCTGGTGAGGAAAATATAATGAAATTTGGAAGGAACCTAAATGATGTGTGGGGGGGGAATGGGGAATTTAAGACTTAGACTGGCCTGGAAACAGAGAGCAGGAAGGATGTGAGGGAGTGAAGCTGAATGGGATGAGGCGGGGAGAAAGTAAACAAAATCAAGTAAACAAACAAACAGGCACAAAAATCTTCAAAAACAAAAAATGCTGGTCACACTCAGCAAGCCAGATGGTATCTGTGGAGGGAACGGACCAGTTAACATTTCAGGTGCTGTGTAATCCTGTAATTAGAACTGGAATCAAAATTTTAAGGTCTTTTGAAGGGTCTGCCGCTGAAATGTTAATGGGCTCGATTTTCAAAGCCCCGAGGAGATGGGTTTGGAGGCGGGAGTGGTGGGAAAATTGCAGAATTGGGGGGCAGGAACCCAACCCGCCTCCGTGCCAATGCCCCAGGAGGCGGGTGCCCGACCTGTGCTGGGAGCCGCCTCACCGAGGCGGGAAGGGGATTAGTGACAATTAACTGCCTGTTAACAGGCAGTTAACAGGCAGTTTTTTGCCTAATCCCTATTTTTAATCCTGAAGTGCGGGCTGTCTGACGGCTCCGAACCATATCAAGTTAGCGAGGCGGACTGTCGGTCTGCAGGGGTCGATATTGTTAGATCCGTGATTCTTAAAGTAGGATGTTTTCCAATAACTACACGGAGGCTGTAACAATCAACAGGTGTTTACTGGAGTAGGGTAGTCTCAAGACTGACAGTACAGAGGCAGGCTCAAGGCTTATATACAGGTGTGGTCACTGCCGGTACTACAGTATACAGGAGCTGTAAAAGTAGTTCTCTCTTAAAGGTACATACACTACAATTCCTCCCCTTTTAGATTAGCAGTACCCATAATATGCAAATAACAATTAACACTTCAACATGCACATTAAACAGAAATAGTCCATTTATAGATTCAGTCTTTGGGGCGGCTTCCTGATCCTTTCAGGATAGTGCCTTCCCTGAGGTTTTTGTTCTTGGTGCGGAGGCGATTCTGGCCCTCTTTCATCGGTTTCCACTGCTACTGTTTGAGGTAGATGCTACCGGTATGTCGGGTTCATCCCCAGGTACGCGAGTCATGGGGTTGACTCGTTCCTGTGACGCTAAGATCTGGTCGACGTGGCATCTCACAATGTTCTCCCCGACATCCACTGTGTACATTAATGGCCCCTGCCGTGTGCATATCGTTCCGGGTTGCCATTTCTCTGTTTGGTAGTCACGAGCCAAGACTGGTTGTCCTACATTGAAGCTCCTTGTCGGCTTCACATTGATGTGCTGGAATTGTTTATCCTCAACATTTCTTCGCACATTTGGTCTGAGCAAATCCAGACGAGATCTCAACCTTCGGTTAAACAACATCATGGCCGGGGTCTGGTTGGTAACTGCATGTGTCGCATTTCTGTAGGCTAACAGGAAATTGTCCACCTTATGCTGTAGTGGAATTTCATCATCGCACATGGCCTTTATCGCCTTTTTAAAGGTTTGTACGAACCTCTCAGCCAATCCATTTGTGGCTGGATGATACGGGGCGGATGTATAATGCCTTACCCCATTCCTTCTCATAAATTTCCGAAACTCTTCGGACACAAACTGTGGTCCATTATCAGAGAAAATCTGCTCTGGCAAGCCATTCCTGGCAAGTAGGACTGCAATCGTTTTCTCTGTAGTGGTTGAGGACATTTTTATCACCTCAGGCCATTTCGAGTGCGCATCCACTGCTATTAAGAACATTGAGTCCATGAATGGACCAGCAAAATCAATATGCACCCATTGCCATGGAGAGGAGGGCCACTCCCATGGGTGTAGAGGGGCATGTGGTGGTGCATTTTGGACCTTCTGGCATCCTGAGCAGCTCTTAGTTAGGTCCTCGATTTGTTGATCAATCCCTGGCCACCACACAAGCCCTAGCAAGGCTTTTCATTTTCACCCCTCCCAGATGACCTTCGTGAAGCTCATGTAGCACTCTCTCCCTTAACTTGGGTGGAATTACCACTCGGGATCCACACATCACTGTCCCCTGGCATACTGACAGCTGTTCTCTTCCGGATGAGAATGCTGGCAACAGTGAGTCGCCATGTGTTGGCCATCCCCTCACCGTCAAATCATATACCCGAGACAGTGTCGGATCATTGCGGGTCTCCTTCTCTATATCCGCGTTAGTTACTGGCAATCGTTCAATTATTGACGAATAAAATATCTCGATAGGGTCCACTGCTGGTGCTTCCTCCACAGTAGGCAGTGGCAAGCGTGATAGCCCATCAGCGTTTCCATGCTGTTTCGTGCCTTTATATTCTATTTCATATTGGTTCGCTCCTAGAAACAGGGACCATCTTTGTAACCGTTGTGCAGTCATCACCGGAACGCCCTTCTTTGGATTAAAGATGGAGACAAGTGGTTGGTGGTCAGTCAGCAAGGTGAACTTCTGCCCATTCAGATAGTGGTTGAATTTTTTTACTCTCCATACTAGGCTGAGGGCCTCCCTGTCGATCTGGGCGTAGATGCGCTCGGCTGAGGTTAGTGACCGAGACGCAAAGGCTACTGGCCTCTCCAACCCGTCTGGGAATTTGTGCGACAGCACCGCTCCAATACCATAGGGTGATGCATCACATGCCAACCGGATTGGTAGTGCTGGGTTGAAATGGGCCAACACCTCTTTTGATGTGATCAATTCTTTGCACTTCTGGAAAGCTCATTTACATTCGTCAGTCCACTTCCATTTACCCCCGTTTGCAGTAGGGTATTCAGTGGGTGTATTACTGTAGACAAATTTGGTAAGAACTTATGGTAGTAGTTCATCAGCCCGAGGAACGACCTCAGTTGTGACACATTTTCCGGTGCTGGAGCCTTGACTACTGCCTCAATCTTTTCAGGGGACTTATGTAACCCCTGTTCATCAATAACGTGGCCACAATAAGAGATCTGCTTCTGGAAAAACTCGCACTTGTGGCGATTAGCTCGGAGCCCATATTCCTTTAATCTAGTGAGCACCTTCTCCAGGTTGGCGAGGTGATCACTGTCATTTTCGCCCGTGACCAGGATGTCGTCCAAATAACACTGGGTCCCTGGAATCCCTTGCAGGACTTGATCCATTGCCCTTTGCCAAATAGCCGGAGCCGATGCTACCCCGAACACCAGCCGGTTGTATTGGTAGAGACCTTTATGAGTGTTGATCGTGAGGTATTGTTTCGAGGCTTCTTCCACCTCCATTTGCAAGTACGCCTGGGCCAGATCAATTTTGGTGAAGCGTTTACCTCCAGATAGCAAGGCGAAAATATCCTCAATCCGTGGAAGCGGATATTGTACCGTGTGAAGGATTGGGTTCACTGTCACCTTAAAATCCCCACAGATGCGGACCTTCTTTGGTTCCCCAGGCATATTACTCAACGACCTCTTCATTACAGGAATGATGGGTGTAGCCCACTCGTTCCAGTCTACTTTGGACAGTACTCCTGAACGTTCCAACCCTTCCAGCTCTGCTTCGATGGCTGGTCGGGTCGCATAAGGCACCGGTCTGGCCTTAAAAAACTTTGGGCTTGCATTTTCCTCTATTTTAATCGTCGCTGTTGTGCCTTTTAGTGTTCCGAGTCCCTCCTGGAACACTTCTTGTGCGTCAGAAGGCATTTTTGACAGTCGTCCAGGTGTGACGTCATCATCCATTTTGGCCTCAACCTTCAGTGCCTGTATAGAATGCCAATCTAATTGTATCTTCCGGATCCATTCCTGTCCTAGTAGTGGTGGTCCTCCATCTGGCAATACATATAGGTCCATTTTAGGTATTTCCTGGCCTTTGTATATCACTTTCACCCTTATTTTTCCTTTGGGATAGACTTTTTGCCTCGTGTACGTCTTCAAGATAATCTCTGTAGCTTTTAAGGGTATATGTGAAAATAGCCGCTTGTAGTCCCTTTGGTTAATGACTGTTAGGGCTTATCCAGTGTCCAATTCCATTTTCACTTGGACTCCGTCTATCTTGAGTGTGACCCAGATAGTCTGGTGATCCTCCATTTTGGTTACCTTATGTAATTTCAGACAACCCAGCTCCTTGCTTCCGGAGTCTGTATCACTTTTCTGTTCGTCTGAACTACTGTCCATCACCTTATGTACCTTTTTGTACTTCTCCTGTGGAGATTTCTTGCTGTTGGTTTTCTTCACTGACCTGTAGACTCTTGCTATGTGTCCTGCTTTTCCACACTGTCTGCACACTTGGTCCTTGAACCAACAATCATTCTGGTCGTGTGTTGTTCTGCCGCAGCGATAACACTTCCCTGCTCCATATGACATTTCATTGGTGCCATATTCTTGTGGTCTCCGTTGTATCTCTGCAGCGCCCCGTGCGGCTGCTTCGTGTGATACTGCCATTCTGAAAGCCTTGTCCAGCATAAGATCCTTTTCTGATAGAAGCCGTTTCTGGGTTCCTTCACTTTGAAGCCCACACACAAACTTGTCCCTTAATGTATCTGATAGTCCCACTCCAAACTGGCAGTGTTTCGGTAGCTTGCGCAGTTCTGTTAAGTACTCAGCATTACTTTCGTCTTTATGCTGGTTCCTTTTGTGGAACTTAAATCTTTCTGCTATCAGCAGCGGTGTGGGGCTTAAGGGTCCTGTAGAATTTCTACTATGCTTTCGAAATTCTTATCCACGGGCTTCTCTGGGGTTATCAGGTTTCGCAGTAAGCCATAAGTTTTTGCACCCATGGAATTTAACAAAACCAGTGGTTTCCTAGCATCTGGCACTTCATTCGCCCTGCAGTACACCTCAATGCGTTCCACACAAGTCGCCCAATCTTCGACTTCATTGTCGAACGCAGTGATACTGCCACTCTTCGACATCCCTGGGTGTGATTTAACTGTCTAAAATGGCGTCTCCCACGCTCTCCCTTCTTCTCCGCTGGCACAAAATGGCGTCTCCCGCACTTTCCTTCCTTCCCGCACTCGCCCTTCTCCGCTGCGGCTTCTAAAAATGGCATCTCCCGCGCTCTCCCTTCTTCTCCGCGGCTCAATGGCATCTCCCGCACTCTCCCTTCTTCTCCCCGCGGACGCGGTTCAGCCCTTGAGCCCTGGCTGTGCTCTGCGAGTTCTCCTGTGCACCTTTCCCATTGCCGTCACTCGGTCCTGAACCCGGCTGCTGCTTTACCCCCTCTCTCTCTCTGTTTGTTTTTCCTCGACGCCGCTTGGTTTTCAACCCCCGGCCGCGCCCTGTGCGCTTCACCCTCTCTCTTACCCCGTCGACGCTGCTCGGTTTTTCTATGCCGTCGGTCGGCTCCAGCCGCCGCTGTCCGGGAAGGGTCTGCGCTGTACCTGTTGCCAGTCTGTTGCTGGATCGTCGTGGCTGGGGAACCAAGCCCGGCTCTCAACAGCCTCTCCTGCGATGTTTACTCTCTGCCGGATGACTGGGCGGTTGCTCGTGGTCGACGCCCGTGCTTCTGGCCTCGACATTCTTCCACCGTCCTCCCGGAGCGAATCCTTAAAGGGAAATGCAGAGTTGCAGGCAGATTCGAATCGACCTCGTCGCCACTGTTAGATGCGTGATTCTTAAAGGAGGATGTTTTCAAATAACTACACGGAGGCTGTAACTTAACAATCAACAGGTGTTTACTGGAGTAGGGTAGTCTCAAGACTGGCAGTACAGAGGCATGCTCAAGGCTTATATACAGGTGTGGTCACTGCCTGTACTACAGTATACAGGAGCTGTAAAAGTAGTTCTCTCTTAAAGGTACATACACTACAGATATGTCCATTGTGCTGGTGAGTGATGGGTGTATGTGTGCAGAGGTAAGTGTGTGAGGTAAGTGTAAAGTGTTTTAATAAGTTTCACTTACCTTTACTTTCTCCTGCAGGCTTCCTTCCCTCAGTTCTCGGGAGTCCCTCAGCTCACCGGCACAGAAAGCAGAATGGCCGCTGAACTGTCAAAAGCTGCAGCCTCTGCTTTCTGGTCTGGAGATCTCTCTAACTGAGTCTGAGTAGAAGGACTCAAGTTAGAAGACAGATTGTCAGTGTTTGACAGCTTCACAAAGCTGTCAAACGCTGATTTTTCATCTGTCAAAAGCTCTTGACAGATGAAATGTCAGTCGCTGATGTCACCAGTAACCAGGTGTCCCTTAATTGGCCTGCTGAGCCCGCTGGGCGGGCTTAACAAGGTCAATCAAGGGAAAATAGCATGGGTTGGCCACAAGTCGATGGAGGCGGGACTACAACCCAAAAAGTGGGATCCCGCCTCCAAAAGCTCCCCATTGACAAAATCGAGCCCAATGTCTCTGTTCTCTCCACAGATACTGACTGACCTGTTGAGAGTTTCCAACATTTTCTGTTATTGTTTGACATTTCCAGCATTTACACTTCTTTTTGTTTTATGCCTGTTTTGTGTGTGGTTTTGTGAAATGAATTCTGGGAATCTGGTTGACGAGTGAGCTCGTGACTCGATAATATCGCATGGTTAGCAGAGATCACTGGGGAATGTTTCTGACACACTGGGCTCGATTTTAATAATGGAGGCGGGTTGAGGGCGGGCCAGCTGCTCGGCAGCTTTGGGACCCGCACTCGGCTGCTGCCTCCCAGCACTTCCGATTTTTGCTTCATTGGCCTGGTTACGGCCGACATGCGGGTCCCTCCAGGCAGTTGCTTGGAGGATGTCAGTTTCTCGCGTCTGATGACGCGTTTGTTTGAAAATTTAAAGGGGCCATGTCCCCTTCGCATACAAATGGCATTGGGATGGCTTGGTGCTTTATTATCTTGAAAGGGGAGTTGACAGCGTCTGTTCTGAGCAACCAATGGGAAACCTCTATCAAAATAGGATTATCGAGGCCGTTAACAGGCTCTTAACTGCCTTAACGACCTGTCCCACCGGTTGGAGTCGGGTCAGTTGGGAGCAGCTGAACAGACACTCCCAAAAATCGGGTGGGGGGCGGGATGGAGGCGGGTTGGGCATCTGAAGCCATTTTTTCTGATTTTCGCAGCCGATCCGCCTCCTCAGGGCTATTACAATCGAGCCCACTACAATCATATATTTACACATCACTGCATTCTTAGAGACAAATCTTTTAACAATACCGATAGATGTAGCTCGGCATCCCATTGTGGAGCAAACATAAACAGTATAAGTACTTGATTTGGTTGGATACATAATTAGGGCTATGATAGCATAGTGGTTACATTACTGGACTAGTAATCCAGTAGGCCTGGATCAAATTGATCCAAGGGACATGAGTTCGAATCCTACCACAGCAGCTGGAGAATTTAAATTCAGTTAATTAAATAAATCTGGAATAAAAAGCTAGTATCTGTAATTGGTGACCATGAACATACTGGACAAACCCATCTGCTTCACTAATGTCCTTTAGGGAAGGAAGGAAATCTGCTGTCCTTATTCCAGACCCACAGCAATGTGGTTAATTCTTAACTGCCCTCTGAAATAGCCCTGCAAGCCACTCAGTGTCAAACTGCTACAAGAAACTATATTAAGACCTTCACCACACAGTTCAAGAAGACAGCTCACCACCACCTTCTCAAGGGCAATTAGGGATGGGCTTTTCCGGTGATATATAAGAAAATATGACGCAGGAGTAGGTCATTTGGCCCCTCAAGCCTGCTTCGCCATTCAATAAGATCGTGGCTGATCTGATCTTGGTCTCAACTCCACTTCCCTGCCTGCTCCCCATAACCCTTGACTCCCTTACCTTTCAAAAATCTGTCTATCTCCACCTTAAATATATTCAATTCCACAGCTCTCTGGGGAAGAGAATTCCAAAGATTGACGAGCCTGAGAAGAAATTCCTCCTCATTTCCGATTTAAAAGGGTTTCCCCTTATTCTGAAATTATGCCCCCTAGTTCTAGATTCCCCCACGAGGGGAAACATCCTCTCTGCCCACGTCCTGTGAATTAAAAAAAAATTCAGAGAGCTTGGAAGCTTTTTCATCTTTTCCATCTAACCCAGCAACTGTGTTTATTACGAGGAGCTAGACAGTTGTTTTTTCATTGTACCTCCTGTGGCCTTGAGGGAGAACTTGATGCTTTATTAGGTCATCTAATCTTACAGAATTGGTATTGTTTCTTGAACTGGTGAACATGTCTCTTTGGCCTGTGGTGTATTTTCAAAAGTGAAAAAGGTTACTCTTGATAGAATTGTCTGTTGCTGAAACTATTTTCTTATAATTGAGTTTCTTTCTGAACTCCTCGTGCTTTTTTCCACATTTGTCCAAAACCTCCACCAATTTTTTTTTAAATCTGTTTTTTTTTAAAAATACCAGGGCGACATAACATGATGCACTTGAAGATACTTATAATTGGTACTTGCTGAGAGTTCAGAAAGACTTGGAGAAATACATATGGGCCCCAAATTTCCTCAGGGATTCTGCTGAGCTTGATGAGAGACTCACCGGAAAACAGTAGGGATTCTGTTGCACTGGATCTCCGCCATTTCCAGGATTTTAACGGCCTGCCTTTGTAAGGGGCAGAACCCAGCATAGTACTGAAGGTCATTATGCCCAGTGAGATGCAGCGTATTGCCTTCAAGAGGGGTGGAGATGAGCCCCATTGGGGAGGTCCAGGCCAGACAATCAGTCTGGACAACTGAAGAATGAGATTTATTTTTCATTTTTTAATTGTAACGGGACATAGCTGGTGTGTTTGGTGGGGAGGCTTAGGCAACACACCAGATGGCGAGCAGACACCAGATTTTCTGGTTTCACAAGGCTGTCACAATCCCACAGTATCTACCCTGTGCAAATTTGGTGCCCTCACACAAACTCTGGCAGGGCCGGTACTGGGGGGCACCAGCCTGTGCGATCCGAGCACAACCGATGGGATTGTGCCCCATGGATTTTCAGGACTTATGGCTTTCTGACCCTTCCACTGTCAAACTTCCCTGTTCTCGGGTGCACGTAAAAGATCCCATGGCACGATTTCGAAGAACAGCAGGGGAGTTATCCCCGGTGTCCTGGCCAATATTTATCCCTCAACCAGCATAACAAAAACAGATTATCTGGTCATTATCACATTGCCGTTTGTGGGAGCTTGCTGTGCACAAATTGGTTGCCGCGTTTCCCACATTACAACAGTGACTACACTCCAAAAAGTACTTCATTAGCTGTAAAGCGTTTTGAGATGCCCGGTGGTCGTGAAAGGCGCTATATAAATGCAAGTCTTTCTTTCTTTCATCTCCTCTGGTAAGATAAGTAAAATGCAATTCACTCTGAACTTCAAACAGACTTTAGTCCAGCAATTGTGTTAAAAGCCTTACCCAAGTGTGACTTTACAATGCAGGTGGTGTACTGGCTTAGCAATAATGGAAAATGGTACCTTACCTAATTAATTGGATCTACCCTGAATAATTGGCATTTAGTATTTGTTTTTAAGCTACTGGCAGTAAGTGTTACCTCAGAGTTTGACCCATAGTGGAAAATGCAAGCTTACAAACAAACATGAACACCAGGATTTTCTGCTTATGTGTCGGCCAACATGCGATTTTTCACTTAGTCATTTTAACGGGTGAAAAATTGAGAACAAACAGAAAATCCCACCCCAAGTCTTTTACTTTCTATTTGGTATGAATCGGATGTAAAGATGACACTCACTCAAAGTAGGACCCAAACTGCCGATAAAAACCATCCAAAGAAAATCTCAAACCTGTTATGACAGACAGATTTCAGTATTAATTTTGTAAAGCTATTTTTTCATAAATTGAAAACAATCTAACTTTCAGCGAATATGACATGATGAATAAGCATTCTTGGTTTGACTTTTTGGATATTTCCTGCAGTGTCCCATTTTGTACTAATTCTTACAAAATGCGCTACTACAATGTGCTAATTTTCATTCAAAAAAATGTTGCTGAAATCTAATATTACAAAATGAGAAAATCATTATCATTAAAGTAATAACTGTAAGCACAGTTTAATATACAGGGTATACCATAAAATAAGCCCACCTATAACAGTATACATATTTTTCTAAATGATCTCTCATGCTACATTGGAAAGCTCACTTGAGGGACTAAAAACTGTAAGGAATTGAATGGTAAATTTTAATATTTTCTTCAAAAGTTGATATACTTGCACTGAAATGGTGCTGCAGCAAGCAATAACCTTCATTAAATTGAGCATAAATTAACGTAACATTTCATTGTTTCTGCATTATTTATCGTTTATGCTTTTTTGGGCTATGTTTAGTATTGCAGGCAGCCACAGTGTTTTTGCTTACCATTGCTACATTTTACATATCTGTCCAAACAGTTGCATAAATTTTCTGTAATGCCCACCAAGTCAGAAGATTTCTCGTAAAAATAATGTCAAGTACGCTGAAATAAGAGTAAAGCAAATTAAAGTGAGCCCATAATTCGAAGAGGGATTACCAGCCTGTTGTTGAGACTTTTTCTTGCAATCATCTTAAGAAAATGTATTTGTGGCCACCAACAGCCTGATTTAAAGGCAGATGTAGCAGTAGTCAAACATCCTGTAATAAAAAACAGAAAATGCTGGAAATACTCTGCAGGTCAGGCAGCATCTGTGGAGAGAGAAACAGAGTTAATGTTTCGTCAGAACTAGAAAAGGTTAGCGATGTAACAGGTTTTAAGCAAGTACAGAGGCAGGGAAAGTGGGTAGGGGAGGAAAGAACAAAAGGGAACGTCTGTGATAGGGTGAACGGCAGGAGAGATTAAATGACAAAAGGGATGATGCTGCAAGGGTGAAAGGAGATGGTAATGGGACAAGTAAAGAAACAAAAGATGGGTCTGGAGGTGATGTAAATGGGAATATCAGAGTCATCAGCAACAGCTGCCGTCCGAAAAAATGGGGGCAGAGGTTATGATCTGAAACTGTTGAACAATACTGACCTGCTGAGTATTTCCAGCATTTTCTGTTTTTATTTCAGATTTCCAGCATCCGCAGTATTCTGCTTTTGTGTCAAATATCCTGTGATTGAGGTAATAACGCTGAAAGAATGACACTCAAAAAATTACAATCGGACTGAAAGGATTAGAGAAAATATTCTGCTAATTAGGCAGAGATGGGTAAAAAACCCAAGCTGAACCTTGTGGAAATAAGATGCTAATAGATAGTTAACAAATCGCTGGCTGTAGTTGAGGTAATAGCAAAGCAAATTACAAACTAAAAAGGAGAGAGGTAAGAAAATAAATTAAATAAATAAAACAATCAGATACATTCATAAAAAGCTTAGCCAAATCCTTTGGTTTCTAAACATCAAGGCTACCTTCTAAAGCATCCAGACTTTCCTAAATGTGATAACACGTTGGTAGAGACATGGGAGCTGATAATATGCTTCTTTGCTGTGCTTCAAACATTAAAAAAAACAGATTCCCTGGTCATTATCACATTGCTGTTTGTGGGACCTTGCTGTTTGCAAAATGGCTGCCGTGCTTCCTACATTACAACAGTGAGTACACTTCAAAAAGTACTTCATTGGCTGTAAAGCGCTTTGGGACATCCTGAGATTGTGCAAGGTGCTATATAAAGGCACGTTCTTTCTTTTTTGGCTGCCCTGAGGCCTGCTGTGCTCCTGCACGAGGATTCACTCGTGGTTTTGAGGACTTACACACCAGCTCGCCTGATTTGGAATTCCTCATGGTAAGGTGCAGACCCTTCTACCTGCCTCGGGAATTCACGGCTGTTATCACTGCGGTCTACATCCCACCACACGCTAATGCCAAACTAGCACTGAAGGACCTCTACAGGGCCATCAGCGAACAACAAACTGCGCACCCAGACGGAGCTTTTATCGTCGCGGGGGACTTCAATCACATAAACCTAAAAACTGTACTACCGAAATTCCACCAGAATGTCTCCTGCCCCACAAGAGGGGAGAACACACTGGATCAAGTCTACATGAGCATTGTAGATGCTTATAAGGCCATTCCCTGCCCCCATCTTGGGAAGTCTGACCACCTCTCTCTGTTTCTAGCTCCGGCATACAAACCGCTCATCAAAAGAGGGAGAACATCAGTGAGAGCAGTGAAAGTATGGCCAGAGGGGGCAGTATCGGAGCTTCAGGACTGCTTCGAACGCACTGACTGGGGCATGTTTGCCCATAATGACATCGAGGAATACGCATCCACAGTGCTATTCTACATCAACAGCTGCGTCGAGGTTGTCACGACCCATAAAAATATCAGGACATACCCCAACCAGAAACCCTGGATGAACGGAGAGGTCCGCTCACTGTTGAAAGCACGCGACGCAGCATTTAAATCTGGCGACGCGGCGGCTTACAGTGCAGCTAGGACCAACCTAAAAAAGGGTATCAGGACTGCCAAAAGGAAACAGACACTGCGGATAGAGGATCACTTCCGCAACAACTCGGACCCCCGGCGCATGTGGCAAGGCATCCAGTCCATCACTGACTACAAGGGCAAAAACACCAGCCCCCCGGTTAGCGATGCCTCCCTTCCGGAGGAGCTTAACAACTTCTACGCTCACTTCGACAGGGACAACATGGAGCCGGCTACCAAAGCCTTGCCACCCCCGGAAGACCAGGTGCTCACTCTGTCGACCTCCGACGTAAGGGGTGTTCTACGCGGAGTGAACACACGAAAGGCTGCTGGACCGGATAGCATCCCTGGACGGGTACTCAAGGAATGTGCTGATCAGCTGGCTGATGTCTTCACCACCATCTTCAATCTGTCATTGGCCCAGGCAGTAGTCCCTACATGCTTCAAGACCGCTACCATTATTCCTGTGCCAAAGCAAACGGCTGTGACGTGCCTGAACGACTATCGACCTGTCGCACTCACACCCATCATAATGAAGTGTTTCGAGAGACTGGTCTTCGCCCACATCAAAGCCAGTGTTCCTGCCTCCCTTGACCAACACCAGTTTGCCTATCGTGCAAACAGATCAACGGAGGATGCAATCACAACTGCTCTACACTCAGCACTGAATCACCTAGATGGTAAGGAGACCTACATCAGAATGCTGTTTATAGACTACAGCTCAGCATTCAACACTATCGTCCCCAACAAGCTGGCCACCAAACTCCAAACACTTGGCCTGAACACTTCCCTCTGCAACTGGACCCTGGACTTCCTAACAAACAGACCCCAGTCTGTCAAATTAGGTAACCACACCTCCACCCCCCTGACCCTGAACACGGGGGCCCCACAAGGATGTGTGCTGAGCCCCCTCCTCTACTCCCTCTTCACCCACGACTGCGTGGCTGTTAATGGTTCCAACACCATCAAGTTTGCGGATGACACCACGGTAGTAGGCCAGATCACCAACAACGATGAGTCAGCCTACAGGGAGGAGGTCCAGCATCTCGTGAAGTGGTGCGCCGATAACAACCTGGCCCTTAACACCAAGAAAACAAAAGAAATCATTGTGGACTTCAGGAAGTCCAAAGGCGGAAGCCACACCCCCATCCACATCAATGGGGCTGTGGTGGAAAGGGTGGACAGCTTTAAGTTCCTCGGAGTCCACATCACGGAAAACCTCTCCTGGTCCCTCAACACCTCCTCTCTGGTGAAGAAGGCCCAGCAGCGCCTATATTTCTTAAGGAGGCTGAAGGGATGTAATCTGTCACCCCTGATCCTCTCTAACTTTTACCGCTGCACTATAGAGAGCATCCTGACAAACTGTATCACAGTATGGTATGGCAGCTGTAGCTACTATGACCGGAAAGCCCTGCAGCGGGTAGTCAAAACTGCCCAATGCATTACCGGCACCCGGCTACCGACCATAGAGCACATATACCAGAAACGCTGTCTACGGAGGTCACGGTCCATCATCAAAGACCCTACCCACCCCAGCTACAGTCTGTTCGCCCTCCTACCATCTGGGAGATGCTACAGATGCATTCGCACCCGTATGACCAGATTTAGGAACAGCTTCTTTCCCAGGGCTGTCATCCTACTGAACTCCACAAATAAACTCTAAAGCCTGCACATCTGCCAATGCACTTTATTATGGTCATATTTATGTTAATATACTACAAGCCAAATGTATGTTGAATGTTTAAATGTCTTAATCTAAATGTACGCTCTCGGGAGCCGCAAGCCTACATTTCGTTGTACTGCACTTGTGCACAAACAATGACAATAAAAGTTGATTGGATTTGATTTTTGATTTAAGGTCTCAAATTCGATGCAAAACTATTTAAAACCGTGAATAGTACCGTAATGTGGAATTTGTATGCTCATTGGGATTGGGTGCAAGGAGAAGAGTTTCTTAAGGTGGCAAGAGCTTTGGAATTAAAAAAAAAAAATAATTTCCACAGTATATTTTTAGTGTGATTGTCAGTTGCTGGTTTTATAATTTTTTTGTCATATTTTGATATTTTGCTTCGTAGCATTTATTTCACAATAATTTAGGAGGGCAATTTATTTGCTCCTCTGGGTAACCATGTTTTTAAAAGGAGGCTCAAGAAACAGTATTTCCAAGCGAGCACTGAAGGAGAAAAGAACAAAGCCCACATAAATACCAAACCATATGTGCTTGGCTTTGGCACATCTACCTGCCAATTGTTGAATCCGTGATTCTTTAAGTATGATGTTTTCCAATAACTACACGGAGGCTGTAACTTAACAATCAACAGGTGTTTACTGGAGTAGGGTAGTCTCAAGACTGACAGTACAGAGGCATGCTCAAGGCTTATATACTGGTGTGGTCACTGCCGGTACTACAGTATACAGGAGCTGTAAAAGTAGTTCTCTCTTAAAGGTACATACACTACAATTCCTCCCCTTTTAGATTAGCAGTACCCATAATATTCAAATAACAATTAACACTTTAACATGCACATTAAACAGAAATAGTCCATTTATAGATTCAGTCTTTGGGGCAGCTTCCTGATCCTTTCTGGATAGTGCCTTTCCTGAGGTTCTTGTTCTTGGTGCGGAGGCGATTCTGGCCCCCTTTCGTTGGTTAGTTCATCAGTTTCCACTGCTACTGTTTCTGAGGTAGATGCTACCGGTACGTCGGGTTCATCCCCAGGTACGCGAGACATGGGGTTGACTCGTTCCTGTGACGCTAAGATCTGGTCGACGTGGCGTCTCACAATGTTCTCCCCGCCATCCACTGTGTACATTAATGGCCCCTGCCATGTGCATATCGTTCCGGGTTGCCATTTCTCTGTTCGGTAGTCACGGGCCAAGACTGGTTGTCCTACATTGAAGCTCCTTGTCAGCTTCTCATTGATGTGCTGGAATTGTTTATCCTCAACATTTCTTTGCACATTTGGTCTGAGCAAATCCAGACGAGATCTCAACTTTCGGTTAAAGAACATCATGGCCGGGGTCTGGTTGGTAACTGCATGTGTCGCATTTCTGTAGGCTAACAGGAAATTGTCCACCTTATGCTGTAGTGGAATTTCATCATCGCACATGGCCTTTATCGCCTTTTTAAAGGTTTGTACGAACCTCTCAGCCAATCCATTTGTGGCTGGATGATACGGGGCGGATGTGTAATGCCTTACCCCATTCCTTCTCATAAATTTCCGAAACTCTTCGGACACAAACTGTGGTCCATTATCAGAGCAAATCTGCTCTGGCAAGCCATTCCTGGCAAATATGGTCCTTAGGACTGTAATCGTTTTCTCTGTAGTGGTTGAGGACATTTTTATCACCTCAGGCCATTTCGAGTGAGCATCCACTGCTATTAAGAACATTGAGTCCATGAATGGACCAACAAAATCAATATGCACCCATTGCCATGGAGAGGAGGGCCACTCCCATGGGTGTAGAGGGGCGTGTGGTGGTACATTTTGGACCTTCTGGCATCCTGAGCAGCTCTTGGTTAGGTCCTTGATTTGTTGATCGATCCCCGGCCACCACACAAAAGCCCTAGCAAGGCTTTTCATTTTCACCCCTCCCAGATGACCTTCGCGAAGCTCATTGAGCACTCTCTCCCTTAGCTTGGGTGGAATTACCACTCGGGATCCACACATCACTGTCCCCTGGCATACTAACAGCTGTTCTCTTCTGGGTGAGAATGCTGGCAACAGTGAGTCGCCATGTGTTAGCCATCCCCTCACCGTCAAATCATATACCCGAGACAGTGTCGGATCATTGCGGGTCTCCTTCTCTATATCCGCGTTAGTTACTGGCAATCGTTCAATTATTGACGAATAAAATATCTCGATAGGGTCCACTGCTGGTGCTTCCTCCACAGTAGGCAGTGGCAGGTGTGATAGCCCATCAGCGTTTCCATGCTGTTTCGTGCCTTTATATTCTATTTCATATTGGGTCGCCCCTAGAAAAAGGGACCATCTTTGTAACCGTTGTGCAGTCATCACCGGAACGCCCTTCTTTGGATTGAAGATGGAGACAAGTGGTTGGTAGTGAGTCAGCAAGGTGAACTTCTGCCCATGCAGACAGTGGTTGAATTTTTTTACTCCCCATACTAGGCGGAGGGCCTCCCTATCAAGTTGCGCTCGGCTGAGGTTAGTGACCGAGACGCAAAGGCTACTGGCCTCTCCAACCCGTCTGGGAATTTGTGCGGCAGCACCGCTCCAATACCATAGGGTGATGCATCACATGCCAACCGAATTGGTAGTGCTGGGTTAAAATGGACCAACACCTCTTTTGATGTAATCAATTCTTTGCACTTCTGGAAAGTTCATTTACATTCGTCAATCCACTTCCATGGTACCCCCGTTTGCAGTAGGGTGTTCAGTAGGTGTAATACTGTAGACAAATTTGGTAAGAACTTATGGTAGTAGTTCACCAGCCCGAGGAACGACCTCAGTTGTGACACATTTTCCAATGCTGGAGCCTTGACTACTGCCTCAATCTTTTCAGGGGACTTATGTAACCCCTCTTCATCAATAACGTGGCCACAATACGAGATCTGCTTCTGGAAAAACTCGCACTTGTGGCGATTAGCTCGTAGCTCATATTCCTTTAATCTAGTGAGCACCTTCTCCAGGTTGGCGAGGTGATCAGTCATTTTCGCCCGTGACCAGGATGTCGTCCAAATAACATTGGGTCCCTGGAATCCCTTGCAGGACTTGATCCATTGCACTTTGCCAAATAGCCAGAGCCGATGCTACCCCGAACACCAGCCGGTTGTATTGGTAGAGACCTTTATGAGTGTTGATCGTGAGGTATTGTTTCGAGGCTTCTTCTACCTCTATTTGCAAGTACGCCTGGGCCAGATCAATTTTGGTGAAGCGTTTACCTCCAGATAGCGAGTCGAAAATATCCTCAATCCGTGGAAGCGGATATTGTACCGTGTGAAGGACTGGGTTCACTGTCACCTTAAAATCCCCACAGAACGGACCTTCTTTGGTTCCCCAGGCGTATTACTCAATGACCTCTTCATTACAGGAACGAGGGGTGTAGCCCACTCGCTCCAGTCTACTTTGGACAGTACTCCTGAACGTTCCATCCCTTCCAGCTCTGCTTCGACGGCTGGTCGGACCGCATAAGGCAACGGTCTGGCCTTAAAAAACTTTGGGCTTGCATTTTCCTCTATTTTAATCGTTGCTGTTGTGCCTTTTAGTGTTCCGAGTCCCTCCTGGAACACTTCTTGTGCGTCAGAAGGCATTTTTGACAGTCGTCCAGGTGTGACGTCATCATCCTTTTTAGCCTCAACCTTCAGTGCCTGTATGGAATGCCAATCTAATTGTATCTTCCGGATCCATTCACGTCCTAGTAGTGGTGGCCCTCCATCTGGCAATACATATATGTCCATTTTAGGTATTTCCTGGCCTTTGTATATCACTTTCACCCTTATTTTTCCTTTGGGGTAGACTTTTTGCCCCATGTACGTCTTCAAGACAACCTCTGTAGCTTTCAAGGGTATGTGAATATAGCCGCTTGTAGTCCCTTTGGTTTATGACTGTTAGGGCTGATCCAGTGTCCAATTCCATTTTCACTTGGACTCCGTCTATCTTGAGTGTGACCCAGATAGTCTGGTGATCCTCCATTTTGATTACCTTATGTAGTTTCAGACAACCCAGCTCCTTGCTTCCGGAGTCTGTATCACTTTTCTGTTCGTCTGAACTACTGTCCATCACCTTATGTACCTTTTTGTACTTCTCCTGTGGAGATTTCTTGCTGTTGGTTTTCTTCCCTGACCTGCAGACTCTTGCTATGTGTCCTGCTTTTCCACACTGTCTGCACACTTGGTCCTTGAACCAACAATCCTTCTGGTCGTGTGTTGTTCTGCCGCAGCGATAACACTTCCCTGCTCCATATGACATTTCATTGGTGCCATATTCTTGCGGTCTCCGTTGTACCTCTGCAGCACCCCATGCGGCTGCTTCGTGTGATACTGCCATTCTGAAAGCCTTGTCCAGCGTAAGATCCTTTTCTGATAGAAGCCGTTTCTGGGTTCCTTCACTTTGAAGCCCACACACAAACTTGTCCCTTAACGTATCTGCTAGTCCCACTCCAAACTGGCAGTGTTTCGATAGCTTGCGCAGTTCCGTTAAGTACTCAGCATTACTTTCGTCTTTATGCTGGTTCCTTTTGTGGAACTTAAATCTTTCTGCTATCAGCAGCGGTGTGGGGTTTAAGTGGTCCTATAGGATTTCTACTATGCTTTCGAAGCTCTTATCCACGGGCTTCTCTGGGGTTATTAGGTTTCGCAGTAAGCCATAAGTTTTTGCACCCATGGAATTTAACAAAACCAGTGCTTTCCTAGCATCTGGCACTTCATTCGCCCTGCGTTCCACATATGTCGCCCAATCTTCAACTTCATTGTCGAACGCAGTGATACTGCCACTCTTCGGCATCCCTGGGTGTGATTTAACTGTCATCAAATGGCATCTCCTGCGCTCTCCCTTCTTCTCCGCTGGCACAAAATGGCATCTCCCGCGCTTTCCTTTCTCCCGCGCTCACCCTTCTTCTCCGCTGCGGCTTCTAAAAATGGTGTCTCCCGTGCTCTCCCTTCTCCCCACGGACGCGGTTCAGCCCTTGAGCCTGGCTGTGCTCTGCGCGTTCTCCTGTGCGCCTTTCCCATTGCCGTCGCTCGGTCCTGAACCCGGCTGCTGCTTTTACCCTCTCTCTCTCTGTTTGTTTTTCCTCGACGCCGCTCGGTTTTCAACCCCCGGCCGCGCCCTGTGCGCTTCACCCTCTCTCTTACACCGTCGACGCTGCTCGGCTTTTTCTATGCCATCGGTCAGCTCCAGCCGCCGCTGTCCGGGAAGGGTCTGCACTGTACCTGTTGCTAGTCTGTTGCTGGATCGTCGTGGCTGGGGAACCAAGCCCGGCTCTCAACAGCCTCCCCTGCGATGTTCACTCTCTGCCGGATGACTGGGCGGTTGCTCGTGGTCGACGCCCGTGCTTTCTGGCCTCGACTTTCTTCCAGCGCCCTCCCGGAGCGAATCCTTGAAGGTTAATGCAGAGTTGCAGGCAGATTCAAATCGACCTCGTCGCCACTGTTGAATCCGTGATTCTTTAAGTATGATGTTTTCCAATAACTACACGGAGGCTGTAACTTAACAATCAACAGGTGTTTACTGGAGTAGGGTAGTCTCAAGACTGACAGTACAGAGGCATGCTTAAGGCTTATATACTGGTGTGGTCACTGCCGGTACTACAGTATACAGGAGCTGTAAAAGTAGTTCTCTCTTAAAGGTACATACACTACACCAATGGCTAAGGACAACTGATGCAGCTTTATGTGAACAGCAGGTTTCCAGTTGCAGAGATTTACCATCTGCAGCAAGCACACCTGCAGGCAAACTTGCAACAAATGGACAGCACTGCACTCAGCTATTACAATTGTGGCTCATTACTAGGTAGCACTGCAATGCCAGCCCAGATACTACTCACAGATCAACATGGTGCCTGATAGAAATCCGAAATAAAAAACAGAAAATGCTGGCAATACTCAGCAGGTCAGGCAACATCTGTGGAGAGAGAAACAGAGTTTATGGCCTGGAATTTGCAGTGGGTAATAACAGCGAACGAAGATTATCTTATCTTACCAGGTCCTGTAGAGAATGCAGCCTTCTCCCACATTAGTTGCTGGACTCTGCAGATACTGTATGCACCAGTCAGTCTGTCCCTCACCATTTGCCAGTCATAATTCACTGCTGTCTTGTGGGAAGCCATCCCCCTTGTACTCACCTCAAGTGGCAACTTGCCCACTTTGGCAGTACCCAAGCAGACTGCACTGCTCCATCACTTGTCCACAGACTCCATTTCATGCCTCAACATTGGCTTGCTTTGGCCTGCCATTTTTCTGCCTTCACCCTCATGCAACCTTCGGAAAGACTGACAAATATATATACAGCCGCAACCCCCCCCACCCCACTCCCCCCCCCATCCCCCACAAATTTGAACCTTTCTGAAGACTGGAAGATTTGTGACCTTTAAAAGGCCACTCCCTTTAACTCTACCTAGCAGTCATTAAGGCCCCTTCCATTGTGGGATCCCAGCATGCCATGAACCAAGCACTGAAACAGCCACAAAATTATTTAAATTAGCTGATCTTATGATGTATGATTGCAAGCAACTTGTTCAATTTCAGGGGCCAGAATGTACCCATCTGAAAACGCCAATGGCACATGTATTTTATTTAGGTTGTAAGTAAGAACTTACTGATTACACCTGGACAAGTTTGGAGTTTCTATTATAAATGTGGGCATAAGAATTTATAATAGAAAAAGTTGATGGGACATGTATGCAGATGTAATATATTAGAACGACAGACAACAGACGATCTGCTTTTGGTCTCTAATTGGCCCCACCCTTCCTTTGACCGTGTCTTACCTCGCACCAAGTCCTGCTCGCCCATCGCCCCTGTGCTCGCTGACCTACATTGGCTCCCGGTTAAGCAGCACCTCGATTCTAATTTCTCTCCACGGATGTTGCCTGGCCTGCTGAGTTTTTCCAGCATTTTCTGTTGTTATCCTCGATTTCATCGTTGTTTTCAAATCCCTCCATGGCCTCGCCCCTTCCTATCTCTGTAATCTCCTTCAGCCCCCCTTAACCCCCCCCCACAAGATATCTGCGCTCCTCTAATTCTGCCCTCTTGAGCATCCCCGATTATAAATCGCTCAACCTTTGGTGGCTGTGCCTTCTGTTGCCTAGGCCCTGAGCTCTGGAATTCCCTGCCTAAACCTGTTCGTCTCGCTACCTCTCGTTCCTCCTTTAAGACGCTCCTTAAAACCTACCTCCTTGACCAAGCACCTGCCCTAATTTACCCTTATGTGGATCAGTGTCAAATTTTGTGTCTTAAAATACTCCTGTGCAGCGCCTTGGGACGTTTTACTACGTTAAAGGCACTATATAAATACAAGTTGTTGTTGTTGTTGACTACCAATTTACTATTTATATGTTTATATGTTCCCTTTTATGTTACCCGCTAATCTATTCTCATACACTCCCTTTACCCTTCTAATTTCCTTTTTCAGTTCTCCCTATACTTTTTGTATTCAGCTTAGTTCTCTACTGAATTATGAACCTGACATCATAAGCTTCCTTTTCTGTTTCATTTTAATCTCTATCTCTTTAGTCATGCAGGAAGCTCTAGCTTTAGATGCTCTTCCTTGGTCTCCGGTTACCTGGCCAATATGTATCCCTTAATCAACATCACTAAAAAGAGATTAGTGGTAAAAGCCAGTGTAAGGCCTGCTTTTACCAGCGTAAGGGTTTTAAAAAAAATAATTTTTTTTGAATCATTAAAAAACCTGTGTAATAAAGTAAGGTTATTTTTAGCCCCTTTAAAACATTAATTTTCAAAAAATTAAATTTTTGTTTTAAATATTTAATTAAATGGCATTTTAATTAATTTTAAATAAATAATTTTTAAAAATTTATTTGATGTGTAGTTGTATTTTTTGGGTATTCCCATTCATGCTTATGGGGTTTCCGTACATACAGAATCCCCATAAGCATGAATGGGGATTCCCTTCTTTCATTCGTTGGGCTGGCCCACGTGATCCCAGGGCCACTTGCGAATCGCCTGCGCCCCTGGGATACGTGGGCCTCTACCCGCGGGTACCCGGACAGGCCCAGGACCACGAGTCTCCATACCTCCCAGACCACCAGGTACGCGGGCATTTCACTTGCGGATTGGAGGCATTTCCCCACGGGAAGCCTCCGACCGCAAATTCAGTGCCATTATGATCAAGAAAGTTCTTTTTTACAAATGTCAGGAATTCCTCCCCTCTTTGCCCTTTACATTATTGTTTTCCCAGTCTATATTAGGATAATTGAAACTCCCCATTATCACTACCCTTGCAAAACTCTATTAGTTCTTGCATCTTTCTGCAATTTACCTGCCAAGTTGCTCCTCTATCATCTTTCCACTATTTGATGGCCTACAGTATACACCCAGCTGCATAATAGCTCCTCTATTGTTCCTTAATTCTAACCAAATGGATGTCTGTTAACCCTTAAGCAAGTCATCCCTTTCTAGTGCTGTAACAGTGGGGTAGATGTTCCCGAACCTGTCGGGAAGAAGGCAGGACTTCTCCTTTCGGGTTTTTGACCCGCCTACTTCGACGTCCGGCCAATCCGTGCAATTTTCCCTTGATTGACCTTGTTGAGCCCGCCCAGCGGGCTCAGCAGGCCAATTAAGGGCCACCTGGCAACAGGTGATGTCACAGACTGAAATTTCATCTGTCAAGAGTTCTTGACAGATGAAATATCAGTGTCTCACAGCTGTTTGAAGCTGTGAAACACTGACACTCTGAGTTCTAAGCGGAGTCATTCTGCACAGACTCAGTTAGAACTCTCACTGGCACTCAAAGCTTAGGGCTGTCACTTTTGACAGATCGCAGCCGTTCAGCTTTCAGTTCCGGCTGAGTGATGCGCTCCCGACAGCTACAGGAAGAAAGGCTGTTAAGGTAAGTACAGGTAAGTAAAAGTTCTTTACACACTTTAGACACACCAAACACACTTACCTTTACACTCATGCACCCATCACTCACCTGAGCGCCGACATCATGACCCCTCCAACTCCTTCAACCCGACGGCCCGCCTGCTCTATCTGGCGTGGTTTGGAGCCGTCGGGAAACCCACACGAAACCCCTCAAAATAGGGATTAGGCTAAAACTGCCTGTTAACAGGCAGTTAATTGGCACTAATCCCTTCCCGCCTGGTTTCGACGGGTCCCAGTGCGGAGCGGTTACCCGCCGCCCCTGAAACTTACGTGGGGCGGGGTTTTGGGCAGGATGGTGTCGGGACCCCCAAATTCGGGAGTTTCCCCCCCTTCACGCCTGAAACCCCGCCTGACGGCTCCCCAAAAATCAAGTCCAGTATCTTTGATCAATACTGACACACCTCCTACTTTTTTTCCTTCCCTTTCTTTCCCGAATACCTTGGGGGTGATTTTGCCAATGGGGAGCTTTTGGAGGCGGGACTCCCACTTGTCGGGTTTCAGTCCCGCCTCCATCAACTTCTGGCCAACCCATGCTATTTTCCCTTGATTGACCTTGTTAAGCCTGCCCAGTGGGCTTAGCAGGCCAATTAAGGGAAAGCCAGTAACAGAGAATGTCAATGTATGGCATTCATCTGTCAAACAAGCCTATTTTCTGTCTATTAACTACCTGTTAATAGGCAGTTAAGTGGCTGTAATCCCTTCCTGCCTCCAAGGAGACGGGACCTGGCACAGGACGGCTACAGGACGGCTACCCGCTCTGTGAAGCTGTCAAACAGTGACATTCTCTGTAGTTTGATGAGGTCTTGAATTCAAGACCTCATCAAACCTCTTTCTTCTGCAGAAATTAGATGGTTGCTGCATTGGAGAATGCAACGGCCATCTCTCATCTCTACCGCGGAGGTCCGAGACTCTCCACATACAAACCGACTGAAGCCTGCAGGAAGAAACAAAGGTAAGTACACTTTTTGTAACACTTTCCACTTACCTCAGATACTCACCTCTCCACACTTGCACCCATCACTTACCTTCACAGCGCACTTTTGCACCCCTCCGACCCCCGCAGATGCACTACTCGCCTCGGTGACCCTGGCGGGGTTCCGAGCCTTTGGGAAGCCTGCAGTTGTGTGGGCAAAATGGTGATAAGCCTATTTTCTACCTATTAACTACCTGTTAACAGGCAGTTAAGTGGCTGTAATACCTTCCTGCCTCCAAGGAGACGGGACCTGGCACAGGACGGCTACCCACCTCCTGGCAAGATGGCATGGAGGCGGGTTGGAGGCAGGTTGAGCACCCACCCCCAAATTCTGCCATTTTCCCAGTAGTCCCGCCTCCATACCCGCCTCCCCAGGGCTGGCAAAATTGCCCCCTTGCAGCCAGGAACATTCCCATTCCTCCCTTGTTTGAGCCAAGTCTCTGTTATTGCCATTATATCATAATCCCATTTGGCTACTTGTGCCTGCAGCTCAGCAACCTTATTTACCACGCATTTATGCAAAAGCACTTGAAACCTATCTTCCTGACATTTGCAGTAAATATAGTAAATACACTACTAAGATCTTCATTCTCATCCTCTTCCACACAAAGTTAAGTGTGCCAGTATTTTGAAAGCTTCTGGTACTAATCCAGTACCAGTATCCTGGGTCCAACATTTATACTGGCTGATATTGGTTGCAGAATGGCTTCCATCAGCTGAAGTATACATTTTAATGCATTGTATGAGCCAGAGGATAATGACTAATCCGTATTACTGGTGCTGGGCAGCTTTCAAGTGTCATATTACAATAATAACCCTTCCAAATCGAATGTAGAAAATAATCAGAGCTATTAGGCTTTTGGCAACAGAAAGGAGAAAGATAGACAAAGTGCATTTCAGTCTTCTGAGTTTCAAAATGGTAAATTAGTCATTAATACTGTGAGATTGTTTTATCTATTTTTGGGGGGGGAAAAAGATCTGCGTTCCTACAGTGGAAATGTAACAGAGGTTATGGCATTGTAGTGTGCAAAAACAAACTAAATACTAATGGGTCCACCACATTGTTTGTCCAAATCTGCTGCAAGTGAACTGTTGCTGGCCTGATTCCTAACACCTTTCTGTGCATTCACAAAGCTGCTTACATTTTCTTTTAGAAGTACATCATCATTTACAATGATACCAAATCAATTTAATATATCAAATTAGAAAAAGTGGGTCAATTTCCACTGTAACTTAAAAGTATTCAATTTCAATATGCCATGTTATAGCAATCATAGGTCCCAATTGTAAATCATTTTTAGTGGGAGAAATAGTAAGGAAATGCTAGAATGAATAGAAAGATGATGGCCCGGATTTTGCGGGGTGGATGACTGTGTATGCCATCGTAAGCCCTCAGTATGGCCCCGCAAGTTCCGGATATCCATCGGCGCTGCGCATACGTGGAAACCCGGAACTTGCGATCTGCCAAATTTCTCCCTGACAGATCGTCCGCATGTGCTCCAAAAACACTTCCACTGGCGCAGAGTTGGGCTATTTGCATAGGACCTGCTTTTACCAGTGTAAGGATTAAAATAAAATGTTAAATTACATTTTTTTTAAATGATTAAAACATACAAAAACATTTAAAATTAGTTCATGCAAATTTTGGACCAAATTAAAATGTTTCTATTATTTTTCAAAAAATTAAATTTTAATTTTAAATGCTTAATCAAAGGGACTTTTAATTAATTTTTAACATGGGAATATTTATTTTTATTATAATTGTGTTCATTATTTATTTACTTGGGGCTTTCTCATAAACTTATGGGGATTCTGTTCATAACTGGAATCTGCATAAGCTTATGAGGAATCCCCCTTTCTAATTGGTTAGCCTGGTCCACATGATCCCGGGGATGTTTGCAAACCGTCTGCGTCGCTGAGATCCGTGGGCCTTTACCCAAGCGTACACCTGGAGGCCCAGGACCCAAAGACGGTGAAGATCCGGAGCCACCAGGTACTTCTGTATTTTTTTTTCAGGGTCAGAGGCGTACTCCTCTGACCCTGAAAAAAAATACACTATGCCTCCGACCACAAATTTTGGTCCGATAGATTTTACATGTGTAACCCCTTCACGGTTCTCTAGATATATGTGAGATGTGGTCTCTGTTGTAGACAGCATTCTATAGTCCAGTAAGGAGATCACTACTACAATGGCTTAATTCTAATTATCTTACTTTATAGTTTTAACGTCAGACAGTATAAGAAGATTACGGGTCAATTACCTAAATTAGACATTTGCATACATTAGAATGAATCTAGACATAATAAACATACATTCTCCATTTATATGGATTCAAAGGAGAATCTGTCCGTGTCCAAATTCGAGTGCACTCTTTCGTTGGCGCGCTTAAGTTGGAGCTCATGGTATGTATAATGTCTGCAAGACTTACGACTCCGAACCCCTTCGTTGAATTCTCTTCACGATCACTGAATCCCACTTTGAGTTCTGGATGCAGAGCTACTAATACGAAGGGCGGCGGCCGAGTTTGGAAGCCCGGGACGGGATGCGGCAGCCATTTGCCTTCTGAGCCCTCCTTTCAGAGCTCCTGCCCTCTTTTCTTCCAGTCGCTCGCGTTTCCCGCTCGAAAAACCCGACTCCACCCCTTCCTCCTGGGGTTTCTGCCTGGAGACTGCGCAGCCTCACTGTCTGCAACAGTTGATACTGGTGCAGAATTATGGAAAGTCTGCTCTTAGTCACATTGTGTCCTTAAAAGTTCTTGCCGTACCTTCACATGGGCAACTTTAACCCAGGGATTTATAACAATGATAATACAGTGTCTAAGTTAAAGGTTGATAACCATACTTAGCGTACATAACATTTCCAGTGGGTATTACACATGAATCATAGAATGATTACAGCATGGAAGAAGGAGATTCAGCCTGTCGAGCCTGTGCCGGCTCTCTGCAAGAGCCCTTCAGCCTGTCCCACTCCCCCGCCCTTTCCCTGTAGCCCTGCAAATTTTTTTTCCTTCAGGTACTTATTCAGTTCCCTTTTGAAAGCCATGATTGACTCTGCCGCCACCATCCTTTCAGGCATTGCAATCCAGATCAGAATCACTCGCTGAGTAAAAAAGTTTTTCTCATGTCGCCTTTGGTTCTTCATGGTTTTGGTATTTTAAATGGTTTATGAATGACACATGGATAATTATGCTGTCATATCAATACACAATAACTTTTGAAAATGGAGAGAATTTAATAAATATTGCCTATTTGTTTTGGTTAAACATTTCATTGACACTGGGGTAACAGCAATTAAAAGTATAATTTAGAAAAATTTAGTAAATCTTGTTGGCTTATCTCATTTTTTTATTGCAAATAATGTAAGCTTTGAAAGACACTCAACATTTGGCTAACTCGCAGGAAGTTTTACTTGGAGTTTTGATAATAAAAAATAATTTGCGGTCAGCGGCCAAGGGACAGCGATCGCCGCTGACAACAAAGAAAGCTGCCCACAAAGGTTTTGCGATCTCTGTGGTGAAAACTTAAGCTTTCCTCAACATTAAATTGATTGTAGCATTGTTAGTCGTGCTGCAGCAGTGACATCATCAAGCTGTCCAAGCAGCCAATCACATTGAAGAATTCTCATGGATGGCAAACAAGGAACTAAAAAAAGCACTGATTCAATTCACCTTTTAAATATTTTACAGAGAGCGAAATAAAGATTGGGACATACACATGGGGCTAAGGTAGAAGCTAAAAATCATAAACAAACTTAAAAAAAAAATATTTTTTTATTATTTAAAAAATCTAGTAATTTTCTATCATAATGGAAAAACTTGACATTTCATAAACATAAAATTTGTTTTTCAGGGCCAGAACAGTTCTTCAGCAGTCAATACGCAGTTCAAATGCCAGTTACATCTATTCTAACAAGGCTTAATTTTTAATGGGGTATTTAACAGTGCAATTAGATTGGAAAGGGTTAAGTTTTCATCAGCTCAACTGATTTCGCTGATTGCTGGCTATGAGAAGCGCAGCCTATGGCGGAGCAGTGAATGACTGACCGCAACTTCAGGATTTCCGTGTTTAGATGCGCATGCGCTAAACCCTGACGTTACGGTCAGTTTCAGAGGGGTAATGATGGCGAACACTGTAAGTTCACCGTCATTACCATTGCAAAATCTGGGCCATTGTGTGCAATATTGCAGCAGGAATGGTTTGCAACAGAACACCCTCCCAATTTTATGTATGAGCGTTCCTACCTGAACTTTGATATGCCAGGGTAATTCAATATGCAAGGGTAACTCGATGTGCAAAGTGAGCTCCTAGTCAGACAGCTGTTGGTGTTCACATGCAATATACAGTATTGGAATTTTAAATTGCTACTGCAACTGTTTAAAGTTACAAACTGAATAATGCCAATATTATTATTACTACTGTTACATTTCAATGGAAGCACTTTAATTATACTGAACATTTAGCATCTTTCAATTGCTTGAAATCAGTTGTTTGCATTTCACTCTGAAAAGTTGATTTTTATTTGGCCTGAAATTTGCATTAAAAAATAGCCTCAATGCATTGCAAATGCAGCGGCGAGCAAGGCACGGATAGCCTTATATAAAATTTTCCCTCATGACGTACACAAAAAATACTTTTACTAAAAAGTTAAGAGAAGCATAGAAATTCAAGTCAGTAAATATTAGAGGGTTGATTTTAACTGCCTCTACTCAGCATAGATGGGACGGTAGCTTCAAGCGAATAAATCTTAATATTTTGCAATATTAAATACTCCCATTTGATATGGACTGAATCGAGGGGGTTTAAAATTTCACACCGCTTCCTTGTAGTGCTCACTACAAGGTGATTGTATGGCTCAGTTTGACTTGGAGCACACCGTTTTTGTTGTACTTTTTATGAGCTGGTTGGAAGGGATGCATGTCTATTACAAGGAAGGCCGTTGTGGACATTGACAAATGCAATGAAAAAAAACCTTTAACAATGTTTTTGAATCCTACCTCGCAGTTCTATAGTGCCTACCTTTTTATATGGCGGGTATATGCCTTATAACAGTCTCAATGGCAAAGAACCATGGAGACCTAACTAGACCTAACCTTGCCTATTGTACTCAGTTGGATATTTGCCAAATTGAGCACTAACTCTGGATTGCACTGAGCACGATTTTGTGCAGTATGAGAAAGTTCAGCAACCCATGACTTTTAGGTTCCCACTTCCCACGAGGTTAGGTGTAGTTATGTCTTTATGATCCTGGTAGAAACATTTCCTCAGAGCAAAAATTTCTAGCCTTTGGGATTTTAGACACATAACAGAACAGGATAAAGCCACTTAATCCGCCAGAACTGCTTGACCATTTTAATACCCAAGGCAGCTCTTTATTTTCTTTTAAAATTCCAATTCCCCGCCTTTCCTTCATGGGGCTGAATATGTGGCCCCATTGCAATATCTTGCGGACTACAACAAATCACACACAGTGCACAAATAGCAGCTAGTGCTGAACTCATGTTAATCTGCAAGGACAATTTACATAAGTTGGACGTGCTCCCTGTGCACTTTGGTCCTGGGAATGTGGGTGGGACATCTGGGATCCAAAAGCCCTTAACAAGCATCTGGGAAAATCTACCTTATCTTTAAGTGTATTTAAGAACATAGGAAGATAGGAACAGGAGTAAGGCATTCAGCCCCTCGAGCCTGTTCCACCATTCAATTAGAATGTGGCTGATCTGTAACTCAACAGCATTACCATCGTCGAATCTCCCATGATCAATATCTTGGGGGTTATCATTGACCAGAAACTTAACTGGATCAGCCACATAAATACTGTGGCTACAAGAGCAGGTCAGAGGCTGGGTATTCTGCGGCGAGTGACTCACCTCCTGACTCCCCAAGCCTTTCCACCATCTACAAGGCACAAGCCAGGAATGTGATGGAATGCTCTCCACTTGCCTGGATGAGTGCAGCTCCAACAATGCTCAAGAAGCTCGACACCATTCAAGACAAAGTATCCCATTTGATCGGCACCCCACCCACCACCTTAAATATTCACTCCCTCCACCACTGGCTCAACGTAGATGCAGTGTGTACCATCTGTAAGAGACACTGCAGCAACTTGTCAAGGCTTCTTCGACAGCACCTCCCAAACCCGCGACCTCTACCACCTAGAAGGATAAGGGCTACAGGTGCATGGGAACACCCATCACCTCCAAATTCCCCTCCACCTTACACACCATCCTGACCTGGAAATATATCGCCGTTCCTTCATCGTCGCTGGGTCAAAATC
This sequence comes from Somniosus microcephalus, assembly GCF_052327205.1. NCBI lineage: Eukaryota > Metazoa > Chordata > Chondrichthyes > Squaliformes > Somniosidae > Somniosus > Somniosus microcephalus. The sequence goes on from NC_140989.1 coordinate 341,941,823, forward strand.
CTGGAACTCCCTCCCTAACAGCACTTTGAGAGTACCTTCTCCACACGGACAGCAGCGGTTTAAGGCGGCGGCTCACCACCACCTTCTCAAGGGCAATGAGGGATGGGCAATAAATGCTGGCCTTGCCAGCAATGCCCAAATCCCGTGAATTAATAATTTTTTTAAAAAGCTCAGTTTACTGCCTTTGCTACATTTCCCTTGATAGTCTTATTAACAAAAAATATCAATTCCAGTCTTGAAAATTTCAATTGATCCAGCATGCACTGCCTTTTGGGGGGGGGGGGGGGGGACAGAGTTGCAGATTTCCACTTCTTTTTGTGTTAAAAGTGCTTCCTGATTCACTCCTAAATTACCTAGCTCTAACTTTAAGATTATGCCCCCTTGTTCTGGATTCCCCACCAGAGGAAATAGTTTCTCTGTATCTACCCAATCAAATTTCTAAGACCTCGATTAGATCACCCATCAACATTCTAAACTCAAGGGAATACAGACCAAGTTTATATAACCTGTCCACATAACTTAACTCTTTAAGCGCTGGTGTCATTCTGTGCTGCAACCCCTCCAAGGACAATATATCCTTCCTGAGGTTCGGTGCCCAAAACTCCAGATGGGGTCTCACCAAGACTCTGTACAACTGAAACGTAACTTTTCACCTTTGAATTTCAACCCCCTTAAGATAAAGGACCAACATTGCATTAGCCATTTGTTATTACTGTTTGTACCTGTGCACTAGCTTTTAGTGATTTGTGTACAGGGTCAACTAAATCCTTTTGCTCCTCCACAGTACCTAGTCTCTCACCATAAAGAAAACATTCCAATTTGTCTTTTTTATGGAGGGCAAAATCTCTAGTCTCAAAAGTAGCTTTAAATATTTGTCATACTTTTGAGAGGCTGCATGGAGGAAGAGTCAGGCAAAAAGCAAACTTAGGCTGAAATTTTACCTACCTGGGTGGGTCCGGTGCAGGCGGTGGCCATGGTGGGGCACGGCCCCGCTGCTGGCTCCATCCTGCTGCTGAAAAAGACTTTCCCTTAATAGGGCCGATGAAGCCCGCCTTGCTTGTTACCCGGCCCAATTAAATGGTGCAGGTCTGGTGATGTCATTGATGACACGTTTTCAGCCGGGATCTTTAAAGGGGCCAGCCCATGGCCACATTGGATTTCAAAGTCCATGTAACATAGTGTTGTCAGTGCACTACAGCATTGGAGTGCTGCAAACACTGACAATGACTGCACAGAGGCAGAGGGCTGCACCCAGGTTCTCCGATGACTCCTTCCATATGCTTATGGAGGGAGTCAGAGCATGCAGGGAGGTCCTCTTCCCTTCCGATGAGTGGAAGAGACCGCTGCAGGAGACCAAGACAGCCTGGTTGGAGATTGCAGAGGAGGTCACAAGCAGGGATGTGTTCAGGAGGACCTGGGTGCAGTGCGGCAAACATTTCAATGATCTCATTAGATCACGAAACGTTAGTATAAAGCCACACTCAACCTCATCCTGCTCTGCCTCTCATCACATCCCCATCAGTCTGTCTTTCCTACCCTACTCCTGCACATCATTACTCACACCAACTTACCTTGCATGTCCACCCGTCCCTCTCTCTCTATCTACATTATCACATCCCCATCTCACTAGCCACCCCTCACACTCACCCTCATCCTAGTGCAATCATACCAACTAACAACACACAAGGAGGCCACTTGGCTTTGGCACCCCACTCCATCATAGTCTCCCTCTAAAGATCTAACCCATCCATTCCTGACACGCATTCCATCACTCTCACTCAACCTTCTCTTCTTTCCCTCCTTGCAGGAAAAGAGAGCCCAAAATAAGAGGGAGAGGGCGAGAACCGGCGGTGGCCCTCCCATCATTTGCAAATCTTACAACAGCAGAGGAGGCTGCTTTAGAAATATCGAGAGTTGCTGAGCAGCTGGAGGGGGGAGATGGAGAGAGGGGGATATCTCAGCAACCTAGTGGCAGAATTACATCTCATACAGCTACATGGCATACAGCAGTCACTCTATGGGGACTGATGTCAGCAGCCACTGAATGGTCATCATGTGCATAATAGTATCTGTAGCCATTCTTCATATTACATATCTAACTCATCTCTTTACTCTCCCACAGGTCCATCAAGAGGCCCCCCAACCCCACAAACTGTCCAGGAGGAAGAAGAAGACAACTCCTCAGAGGAGCCTCCGCTCTGAGGGCGCAGCGCCACCAGACATAAGGGCACCCAGAACCAGCGCAGAGACACACACCTTGGTGGGTCCCATGCGCGATATAGTAGTGTTGTCACCTAGTGTCTCATAACTCACAACTGAGCGAGAGCAGATGGTGGAGATAGGGACAGCAGTGGAGACTCCTCACCGGTGGGCGCAGGACGCTCCCAGCTCTGCTCAGCTGCATGCAGACACTGAGCCTCAGGGGCCATCCAGATAGAGGGCGATCCTGGAGGTACAGCAAGAAGTGCAGGAGACTTTGACAGGTTTTGTGACCGCAATGTCTGCAAATGTGCAGAGAATGGAGGAGTCCATCTCCAACATGAGCACCACCGTGTCGCAGGCAATGGCGACTGTAGGCTCTTCCATGGAAAGGATGGCCACCTGCTTGGAGCAGCTAATGCGCCACTTACAGGAGCACATGGTCTCTATGGAGAATAGATGAATATCTGTGGAGGATAGATGGCAGAGGCTCATAGACCTCCTCTCTAGGAGGGATGTCAGCATAGACGTGGGTCCTCATGGCCCCACTGATGTGCAGCAAGGTGCTCTCCAGCTGCTTGGCAGCAGGGAAATGAGCAGGCTGCTTCTACCTCTGCTGAAGCAACAGGGCTAGCACCTCGTAGAAGCACATGGAAGAGAAAGATGACACACAAGTAGATTCACAAGGGTAGCCACTTGGGTGTTTTATCCAATGTTTATGTAAAATTTCCGTTACTGTGCTGTCAAACATAAAAATCTTTATTTTCAACACTTTCTGGTCATGGACATATTTGTGTGCATCTTTGGAAGTGGCTTAGTGAGTTGTGGTGAATGGTAAGACATAACGGTACCCCCCACAATGGTGGTGAGTGTGAAAGGAATGGCTTGGTCATTGTGGGGATGCTTTATGGTGTTGGTGTTGGTGTGGAGTGTTACCAACCTGGTGCCTCATGTGGCAGCCATGTGGGTGTACAGCATCAATTGAAGTAAATCTGGCCATGATGAGGCCATCCCTGGTCTCCTGGGCAGCAATGTGCTTGGCTGCTGATGCCCTGTTTCCTGCGCAGCATCAGGTGATTGTGGAGAAGGTTGGTGTTGTTGTTGGTGCTGCTGGTGTGCCTGGTGCTGCTGGTGTTGGGGCTCATTGTGGTCAGATTCTGAGGACCAAGGTGAGACAGTATAAGTGGCACCCATGCTGATGGAATAGATGGCAGGTGAAGTAAAGATGACAATGGTGAGAGAGGTTCTTCCAATGAGGTGACACTGGATGGAGACTTTGCTGGAAAGGCTGCAGCCTGCAGAATCTGTGCTGGGAATGCAGTGAGAAACAGCTTCTGCTGAGGAAAGTGATCATCTGTCAGGTGAGAGCTTTTACTGTACATTTGATGCTGTCAACTAATCAGCTGGAGCATTGGCCACTGAACTCCCGCCTCAGGTTGACAGATGTGGTTCCTGAGCAGCGTGTTTCCCATGGCCATCCAGTTAAATTTAAAAGTTTAGGTTAAAACCACTCTTAAGGGTTTGACAACTAGATACTAATAATTTAAATTGGGTCACCATCCTCTGCCGGTCGGGTCGGATCTCATTGAAACATACAAGATTCTGAAGGGGGTTGACGGGGTAGATGCTGAGAGGTTGTTTCCCCTGGCTGGAGTGTCTAGAACTAGGGGGCATTTAAGACCGAGATGAGGAGGACTTTCTTCACTCAGATGGTTGTGAATCTTTGGAATTCTCTGCCCCAGAGGACTGTGAATGCTGAATCTTTGAGTATATTCAAGGCTGAGATCGATAGATTTTTGGGCTCTAGAGGAATTAAGGGATATGGGGATTGGGCGGGAAAGTGGAGTTGAGGTCGATGATCAGCCATGATCTTATTGAATGCTCGAGAGGAGCAGGCTCGAGAGGCCATATGACCTACCCCTGATCTTATTTCTTATGTTCTTATGTCCGCGTTGACAGACACGCCTGGGGGAAAGGCGCATGGGAGCGGATTGACAATGAGTTCCCGACTTGACCTGCCTCCGATTGTACCTGCTACCATCCTGAAAACTTCCGGCCTAAATGTGGGAGAATGAAAAGTCATCTGTTTGTAAATGGTGTAACAACGCAGCACTCTAATCCAAGTTTAATAGCTGGTGAAGTGGGCATGTTGCTGCACGTGGTCGATGATAGGGGGATGACCTAATTGGCTTTCCGAGGTGCTTGTTCAACTGGTCCAGCCGAGTGTTAATTCTACCCTTGCATCCCTTAATACCCTAAGTTCCCAAGTAAGTATCTATCTCACTTTTAAACATGTCAATTGATCCTGCATCTGTGGCCTTCCAGGCAGTTCATTCAACATTCTCACAACCCTTTGTGTGAAGATTTTTCCCCTAGATTTGTTCTTAAAGGGTCAGGAAGGGTCAGAAACTCTCTTTGCATTTAAAAAGTACTTTGATATGCACTTGAAGTGCCATAGCCTACAGTGCTACGGACCAAGAGCTGAAAAGTGGGATTAGGCTGAATAGCTCTTTTTCGACCTGCATGGACACGATGGGCCGAATGACCTCCTTCTGTGCTGTAAATTTCTATGATTCTGTGATTAATCAGTTTAGGTCTAATTTAAAATATCTTGTTTGAGATTCCCTTACTGGAGGAAAGAGTCATTTCCTATCTATCCTGCTAATCTTCATTATCTTAAATTCTGTGCAAAGTCCTTCTTGACATGAATCAGTCATTCATGAAAGAAAGACTTATGAAAAAATACTGAGCGGCTTACGGGTGGCGCTGTCCAGGGAGAGTAGAACTACTAGGGCACGGGCCCAGCTTGTGCAGGACATTCTTAACAGGAACTAGTTGTAAGGGGTGGCGTGTGGGTTGTTTGTCAGCTTCACCTCTGACTCCTTTGAGCGGTTCGAATCGCTCCCACTCCCTTTTGTTCTAGACTTTGGGCTTATTTGGGGGTTGTAATAAACTTGCAACAGACACCTGGGTTAGTCAAAAGAATTCAGATCTTTATTTTGAGACAGGAAAATATACAATACAATAAAACTTATACTCTAAAAGGGTAGGGAACACTCGGAATAAGCGAGGGAGAATTACAATATACAAAACCCCTTACCCTCCCAACCCCACTACACTAGCTAGGCTGGAATCCAGAGGACCAGGAAATGCTCACCAAAACAACTTTCTTGACAGACTGTAGAGGTTTGCGATTTCGGGGTTCTCCTTGGTTGTGGCGGTTGGGGCCTGCTGTACCCCGGACGTGGTAGAAGACTGCACCTGCGTTGGGTCTTCAGTTTGGGTTTGTCCGCAGATGCAGTTAGTTGCGCTGTTGGATGTATCAGGTGAAAACCCGATTTTCTTTGGTTAGAGCAAGTTTTAGGGTCTTTTGTGTCTAAATCTTACCCAGGGGTAAGTCAGACTAGCCTGTAGAGTGGAAACAAGTCTTTGTTTTTCGAGTTTTTCGGTGGTTGGTTCCTTGTTGGTCGTGGTGGCCCAATATTACCTGGTTGGTGGTAATATTGGTGGTTGTTGGTTTCTGTAGGCCTTTGGTTGCCGCGATCTCCGTTTCTTCTTTCTTCCTTTAAGTCTCCGATCTGGTCTGTACTGTGCTGTTTCTCGAACTTGAACTCTGAGCTGAACTCGAACTGACTTCTGAACTGAAAAGGCAGGCCTCAATTATACTCATTTGGGGCCTGGCTTATCTGACCGCCAAATCTCAGGTTTCTTTGTTAAATTTGGCAGGCTCATTATTTTTAATGTGTTTTAAAACTTTAACGAGCTTCGGGGATGGCCCATCTAAACTTAACGAGTTTAGGGGATGGTCCATCTAACTCTTAATTGACTTTTAACTGGTTTCGGGATTGCCCTGAAACTAGTTTAAAAATGCAAAATGTTTGTCAATCTCTTTAATTGGTTTTGGACTGTGGTTTGATTGTTGTATCCTGTGGGGCTATGTTCATTCCTTTGTGTTGCTGGGGACATGTCCTGTTTATTCATGTACCTGGCTCTGCGAATTCTTGGCGGGAACAGGTTTCATTGTCTTTATGTAAAGCAGGGCTGGCCCAGGACATTCTCAGACTGTCCAATATCCAAACTCGGGGGCCCACCCCACCTCCCCTGTGTCCCAGCCTTTTGCAAGCCTGAACATGTCTTTTAAGCCAGCCAAATCTTCCTGGGATTTTTATTTTAAATCCCTTTGGCCCAATAACTCCTTAAAACAGTCCAAAATTTCTTCCTTCCTTACACTTAGGAAAAATGTGTAATTTAACTCTTTGAAATCTTCTGTTAGGCCCAACCACACTTGTATCCCTTTTTTTACAGATTTCCTCAGTGATGTTGCAAAATCATTTTAAAAGTAAGGCTTTCCTTCTGTTCAGGGGTTGTGCAGAAATTTTTGAACCTTACATAGTGAAGGACACAACTAGACTTCCATGTTGTAAAACAGTCGATTAAAGCTTTGTTTAACGCTTAGACCAAGTGCCTAGTAATTTTCTTACGTCACTCCTCACCAACATCTGGGGACTGACGCTCAAGTTGGCACAGCTACATGACAGACTAGTTACTTCAACAGCACCTCCTAGCCCCTCAACCATCAGGAAACTTTAAGACAACCGCGTCATCAATCAATTACTGCATTAACACAGAACTACTGATCCAGATGAATTTTGCAATCGATCGGCAAAAAACCTTTGTTGCCTTCCCCTCCCCCCCTCTTCAATAAGCAATTGTTGGGGCAGTGAAACATGAGGATTTTGACTGCCTCCTTTCATTGCTTTACACATGTCTATTGCTGTGCTTTGTATGGTCATTTTTTAAAAATTTGTTTACGGGATGTGGGCGCCGCTGGGAAGGCCAGCATTTATTGCCCGTCCCTAATTGCCCTTGAGAAGGTGGTGGTGAGCTGCCTTCTTGAACCGCTGCAGTCCGTGTGGTGAAGGTACTCCCATAATACCACCATAGTAATAAATTATGGTTTAATGGATGATTGTAAAGCGACAGGTAAAAATTGCTGGCTGAAGCCCTCTTACAAATGTAATTGAGCGTTTGTGCAGCCAACTAGTAAAAATAAACGAGGCAATCGGTTTCAGCAGCTGTAGTGAAAGGTATTTCACAATCTGCTTATAATTAAATGAGAAAAGTGAAAAGAAATGCAGTACTTGTGAGACTGAGTTTGTAGTGGTGATATGTGAATGACTCTGAAACAACTTGCAGATTCATTTGGCAAAGTGCAATAGTTTTGAATCATCCTGCAGCATTAAACTCAATTGTGTTTCTGTATAGTGGACAGGAAAATGACAAAATAATACAAAGGAACCACAACAAACTAAGAAAATTATTTCTTTATTTTGCTAATCATCACAATCAAATTAGTAATTAAAGATAGAGTGATTGTTACAGTTTAACAGGTCCCCGATCACACTCTGGCCTTCCGACCTCCCCCTTCCGGCCTACGATCACCTTCCAACCTCCCCCGCTCTGGCCCCTGATCACCTTCTGACCTTCCGACCTCCACCCTCCGGTCCCCGATCACCTTCCAACCTCCCACCAGCATCTGATCACCTTCTGATCATCACCCTCTGGCCCCTGATCAACTTCCGACCTACCGACCTGCCCCCTCCAGCCCCTGATCACCTTCCGGCCTTCCGGCTTGCCCCGCTCCGGCCCCCGATCACTATCCGAGCTCCCCCCTCCAGCACCCGATTCCCCCCTCTGATTCCTCCTTCCCACCTCGCTGCGGCCTGGTGCCACAGGCCTACCCATCCAACAGCCACTTATTGGAAAGTATTGGTAAAACAGTGAAGTAATCTGAAAGAAATAAAGGAGCCAACCAGTGTATCTTCCTTTCCTTTTTTTGTCTCCCAGTGTTCTACTGCAGAGCACAGGCTGAATAGTGCATGTGACTCTGGTCCCACATTATGGGCTGAATTTTGCCGGTGCTCAGAGTGTGGGTTTGGATTGCTGTATCCCGCTGTAAACCCGCCTCCTTGTCAGCTTCCCAAGTGTCGGGTCTGTCATTCCTGAACAGACCTGACACCAAGCGGCGGGTCAGCCAATTTAGATACTTAAAAGCTTATTAAAAGGTAGTTAAGAACCATTTTCCCATGTACTTACCATTTTACAAGGTTTTCAACGAGGTTCCCGGAAAGCGGGTATCATGTCAGGTAAGTATATCGGGTTCTCAATGACTGGATTGCTGTGAAGAGGTGAAAGCTGCAGAAGTGGTATAAAACCTACCATTTCACAGCTGTTCACTTCCCAATCATAGAAGCTGGAGTATTAATGATTTGGACCCCACTTTGGAGCTTTATGCACTTTTGAAGTGTTTGGAGTAATCTCTCTATCCACTGTCACCTCCTTGGAACAAGCTATCTCAACATTGAAAGATTACTTCTGTCAACTCAAGTTCACTTGCCATCTATTACATCAGAATGGGTGCGGTTTATACTGTCTCACCTTGGTCCTCAGAACCCACCATGATCAGCCCTAACACCAGCAGCACCAGGCACACCAGCTTAGAGGGTGCAGAATTCTTAAAGTGCATCCAGGAGAGCTTTTTGAGCCAACATGTAGAAAGTCCTACAAGAGAGGGGGCGGTACTGGACCTAATTCTGGGGAATGTAGCCGGGCAAGTGGTGGAAGTGTCAGTAGGAGAGCATTTTGGCGACAGTGACCACAATTCGGTGAGATTTAAGGTGGTCATGGAAAAAGACAAAGACGGCCCGGAAATAAGGGTTCTAAATTGGGGGAAGGCCGATTTTAATATGATAAGGCAGGATCTGGCCAAATTGGACTGGGAGCAGCTACTTATAGGAAAATCCGCATCAAAACAGTGGGAGACTTTCAGAAGGGAAATAGAGAGAGTACAACGCCAACATGTTCCTGTAAAGGTCAAGGGTGGGACCAACAAGCAAAGGGAACCTTGGATGACGAGGGATATACAAAAATGCATTAGAAATAAAAGGGGGGCTTTTGGCAGTTACAAAAGACTAAAGACGGAAGAAGCCCTAGAGGAGTATAAAAAATGCAGGGGCATACTTAAAAAAGAAATTAGGAGGGCGAGGAGGGGCCATGAAATAACACTGGCGAGCAAAATAAAGGAAAATCCTAAGATGTTTTATAAGTATATTAAGGGCAAGAGGATAACCAGGGAAAGGGTAGGGCCCATTAGGGACCAAAGTGGCAATCTGTGTGTAGAGCCAGATGATGTAGGCGGGGTTTTAAATGAATTTTTTGCATCTGTGTTCACTATGGAGAAAGACGATGCAGACATAGAAATCGGGCAAGGGGGCTGTGACATACTTGAACATATTAGCATCGAGAGGGAGGAGGTGCTAGCAGTTTTAGCAGGCCAAAAAGTGGATAAATCCCCAGGCCCAGACGAGATGTATCCCAGGCTGCTGTGGGAGGCAAAGGAGGAGATTGCAGGGGCTCTGACACAAATTTTCAGAACCTCTCTGGCCACAGGGGATGTACCAGAGGACTGGAGAACAGCTAACGTAGTACCATTATTCAAGAAGGGTAGCAGGGATAAACCAGGGAATTACAGGCCAGTGAGCCTAACATCTGTGGTAGGGAAATTATTGGAAAAAATTCTGAGGGACAAAATTAGTCTCCACTTGGAGAGGCAAGGATTAATCAGGGATAGTCAGCATGGCTTTGTCAAGGGTAAATCATGTCTGACAAATCTGATTGAATTTTTCGAGGGGGTGACTAGGGGGGTGGATGAGGGAAATGCTGTGGATGTGGTTTACATGGACTTCAGTAAAGCTTTTGACAAAGTCCCGCATAGGAGACTGGTCAAGAAGGTAAGAGCCCATGGGATCCAGGGTGCCTTGGCGCGTTGGATCCTAAACTGGCTGAGTGGCAGGAGGCAGAGGGTGATGGTCGAAGGTTGCTTTTGTGACTGGAAGCCTGTGTCTAGTGGGGTACCTCAGGGATCGGTGCTGGGTCCCTTGTTGTTTGTGATCTACATAAATGATTTGGATGAGAATGTAAAAGGTATGATCAGTAAGTTCGCAGATGACACGAAAATTGGTGGGGTGGTAAATTGTGAGGAGGAAAGCCTCAGGCTACAGGACGATATAAACGGGTTGGTCAGATGGGCGGAAAAGTGGCAAATGGAATTTAACCCTGAAAAGTGCGAGGTGATGCATTTTGGACGGACAAATAAGGCAAGGGAATACACAATGAGTGGTAGGACCCTAGGAAGTACAGAGGGTCAGAGGGACCTTGGTGTACATGTACATAGATCCCTGAAGGCAGCGGAACAGGTAGATAAGGTGGTTAAAAAGGAATATGGGATACTTGCCTTCATTAGCCGAGGCATAGAATATAAGAGCAGGGAGGTTATGATGGAACTGTACAAAACGCTGGTGAGGCCACAGCTGGAGTACTGTGTGCAGTTCTGGTCGCCTCACTATAGGAAGGATGTGATTGCTTTGGAGAGGGTGCAGAGAAGATTCACCAGGATGTTACCTGGGATGGAGCGCCTCAGCTATGAAGAGAGGCTGGACAGGCTGGGGTTGTTTTCCTTGGAGCAAAGAAGGCTGAGGGGGGACCTGATTGAGGTGTACAAAATGATGAGGGGCATAGATAGGGTAGACAAAGAGGAACTTTTCCCCTTAGTAGGGGGGTCAATAACAAGGGGGCATAGATTCAGGGTAAGGGGCAGGAGATTTAGAGGGGATTTGAGGAGGAACTTTTTCACCCAGAGGGTGGTTGGAATGTGGAACTCAATGCCTGAAAGGGTGGTAGAGGCAGGAACCCTCACAACATTCAAGAAGCATTTGGATGAGCACTTGAAATGCCATTGCATACAAGGCTATGGACCAAATGCTGGAAAATGGGATTAGACTGGACAGGGATGGATGGGCGGCGCAGACACGATGGGCCGAAGGGCCTCTTTCTGTGCTGTAAAACTCTATGACTCTATGACTCTATGACCAGCAGCACCAGGCACACCAGCAGCACCAACAACAAAACCAACCTTCTCCACAATTAACTCTGATGCTGCACAGGACACAGGGCATCAGCACCCGAGCACATTGCTGCCCGGGATGCCAGGGATGGCTTCATCATGTGCAGATTTGCTTCACTTAACACTGTACACCCTGGCTGCCACATGATGCATCAGGTTGGTACCAGCCCACACCAACACCATAAAGCATCCCTACAATGTCCAAGCCATTCCTTTCACACTCATCACCATTGCGAGGAGTACTGTTATGTCTCACCATTCACTGCAACTCATTAAGCCACTTCCAAAGATGCACACAAATCAGTCCAAGAATGCAAAGTTTTCAAAATAAAGGTTTCAATGTTTGACAGCACACTACCAGAAACTTCACATGAACATTGGCTAAACCACCCAAGTGCCTACCCTTGTGTGTTCTTAGTTGGTATGAATGCAATAGGATGAGGGTAAGTGTGAGAAACATAGAAGATAGGAGCAGGAGTAGGCCATTCGGCCCATCGAGCCTGCTCCGCCATTCAATGAGATCATGGCTGATCATCCAAATTCAGTACCCTGTCCCTGCCTTCTCCCCATATCCCTTGATCCCTTTAGCCTTAAGAAATATATCCAACTCCTTCTTGAATATATTTAATGAACTGGCCTCCACCACCCCCTGTGACAGAGAATTCCACAGGTTCACCACTCTCTGGGTGAAGAAATTCCTCCTCATCTCAGTCCTAAATGGCTTAGGGGTGGCTAGTGAGATAGGGAAGTAATAATGTAGATAGATAATGCAGCCTGGTCCTTCTGACGACATTCCTGCTTGTGTCCTCCTGTGCAATGTGCAACCAGGCTGCGTTGGCGTCCTGGGGAGGTGTCTTCTGCCCATTGGAAGGGAAGAGAACCTCCCTGCGACCTGTGACTCCCTCCATATGGAGGGAGTCATGGGAGAGCTTGGGTGCAGCTGTGCACCTCTGTGCAGTGCTCGCCAGTGTTTGCAGCACCTCAATGCTGTAGAACACTGACAGCACAACTGTCAAAATCAATTTGGACATGGCCCCTTTAAGGAAACCGGCTGATGACGCATCATCAAATGACATCATCAGACCCGCTTCCTATTAATTGGCCGGGAACCTTGCAGGGCGGGCTTAAGAAGCCCCATCAACGGAATATCTTGTTGGAGGCCGGGATCGAGACAGATGCGAGGTCCCCACACGCCATGGACGTCACCCGCCACGGACCGGCCAAGGTTGGAAAAATCCAGCCCTTTGTGGTTGACTCTTTCCCTCCTCAGGCCAGCTAAAGACAGGTGATAAACACTGCCTTGTCAGTGTCACCCATTTCCCAAGAGCAAACTAAAAATATTAAGCACAAGAATAAAAATTTAAAACGTGAGGCACTGGGGGCTGGGAACCAATGTAGGTCAGCGAGGCTAGGGGCGATGGGCGAGCAGGACTTGGTGCGGGATAGGATACAGGTAGCAGAGTTTTGGATGAACTGAAATTTGTGGAAGCTGGAGGATGGAAGGCTGGCCAGGAGAACACTGGGGTAGAGTGAGTTTGGAGGTAACAGACGTATCGGGGTTACAGCTGCAGATCAGCCGAGGTAGGGGCAGATGTTAGAGACTGAAATAGGCAACCATTGTGATGGAGAGGATATGGGACTGGAAGTTCAGTTTGGGGTCAAGCAGGATGGCGATGTTGTGAACAGATGTTAATTATATATGCAGGGCGGGCTCCTGGCCACATCGCCAATCAAATTTTGTGAAAATGGCTCTACAAGAGCCAAGATCACTGGTGCTGGTGTTCGTCGGGCATAGGACAGAGAGAACTGGCTAGGACCAGGTCCGCCCCCTCCTTAACTGACTTTGGCAATTTATTCCGCTGCTGCGGAGTCAGTACGGCCGCCCGATCTGTCCTTACCGTGGGCTTGTGGGAAGGCAAGGAAATCGTCCAGTTCTCATATCCCGCCATCCTACCCTACCCCCAACATATTTAAATGCAGCAGGGCAGCCGAGATCTCTGCTGGGGTGGGAAAGAAAAATATCAAAGGGCCTCTATAAGAACATGGCTTCAGCAGCAGGCCTTCCCGCCCCATTTTTCCCAACTTCACTGTTGCTTTCTTGCTCGAAATCAGCTGTCTCCCTTAAACAATATTTTAAAAACACAGTGGTGTATAACACAGAGCATAATAACAACAAAAGATGCTTGAAACATGTTCAGGTTCAAGACAATAATCTGAGACAATTTGAACCTTGAATCATTTGTGTACGTGATGAAGAAATACCGCTGAACTCCAGAAATGATTATATGTTTCATTGCTTTTGTTGATTTCCCTGAATCAAAAGGAAAATGCATAATAAAGGATACATTGGCTACCAGTCTAGTAAACAAGAGGATAAAGGATTGGCTTTCCAACCACACATTTACAGGTTTGAGTCCTGAGGCTGTCTATTACTTTAATCCAATTGCAAAGATCGGAGGAGTTTTAAAAAAATTCTCTATTGAGCTAATAGATAGAGCTCCACACAAGAGTGAGACATATGTAAAAAAAAGTGAGACATATGAGACAAAGTGGGAACTAATCCATTATGCTTCACTTTTAGTAACAAAGGAACCAAAATGTTGATATTTTTGAAAAATGGCCAAGTTGCCTGTGTTTTTACAGAACTGAATGAGCCATTAACAAAATTGTAGAACAGATTTCTTTGAAATAACCAATTCCTTAGAATGCAATTTTGTTAGAGGAAATGTAAAAGAGCATTGGATCAGAACACAGCTGGAATAATGGTCCTTTAAATCTTCTCAAACCAAATGTTTCCTAATCCAGCTGTGGGGGATGCAATTGTTGTGGAAAATAGTTGAGTGCCAGGAGAGAAAATTCTCATGTGCTCAGGCCTGTAGATGCTGCGTCCTTCCTGCTCAAGAAAGCGTAGCACGGGTAAGGATGTTTGAGCCAGAAATCCTTGGCCCCAATGGTGGATCCCTGGTCTAAACTTGGGACAAGAGGCCCAGTGAACTTCAAATTTGGATGGGACCTGAATTGTTGGCTCTATGGCCAGAAGACTGCTGTATCACAATTTGCACATGGGGCCTGGGGTGGGCCCAGGGGGAGGCATTTACTACCCTAGGAGTTTTCTTGGCCCTAGACTCCCCACAGCCTAGGGATCAGAAAGCCAGGAAAAACCTGAATCAGGTATACAATTCTACTGCGGGGTGGAAGTAGGGCCCATTGGGGTCTCCAGGCCAAGGGTCATGACTTGGAACACTCCAGAAATCATGGAAACAGCTGCCTGGATTGGCCCTCTGGTGCCACACTCCCCACCCCCTCCAACCTTTGAGAGTTCGTGAGTTCTGACGAAAGGTCATCAACCTGAAGCGTTAACACTGTTTCTCTCTCCACAGATGCTTGACCTGCTGAGTATTTCCAGCAGTTTCTGTTGATGTAGCAGTTTTACAAAGCAGCCTAAAGTTTGTTTAAAAATATTCATTTTTTTTTAAAGTTGCATCATTCATTTTCCAGAAAAATAAAAATGTGATGGCAACTTTAGGACATGTTGACCCGGATTTTGCGGTGGGTATGGCAGCGTACTCTCAGAGTACGACGTCATACCGCCTTTGAAATCCACCGCTAGTTCTGGATTTCAGCATGCACTTGCTCTAAATCCCAAACTTGCAGTCTTTCAACATACTCGTTGACAGGCCATCCGCTCCACCACCGAAAACCTAATTGCTGGCGCAGAGTTGGGCTGTTTGCCCACCAACTGCCCAGCAATTACGTACGGAAATTTTACGGCTGGTGGAAACAGACACAGGGCCTGTTTGCATCAGCGTAAGGAAATAGCCGAAAGGGATAAAAAAATGCTTTTATTTTAATTAAATGACATCCAGGAACATTAAAAGTTTTAATGAGAAGCAATCCTAGTGCACCTTAAAGCTGCAGGTTTTTAAAAAATATTTCATAACTTTCTGCACAGTATTTGTTTAGAAGTGGGAATTATGAGCAATGAATTAGATTCCCACAATAAAAGCTAAATCTGATAGTATTTTAAAGGCTGTAGCAATGAAGTAATGCAGTAATTTAAATGAATGAAAGCCAATCTGTTTTCTGATTGGAGGACCAGGCCCACGTGATTCCAGGTACGTTTCCACACTGCCTGCGTCTCTGGGATTCGCGGGCCATTACGCTGCCATCCTACTCACAGCGCAAGTTTACGCAGGAGGGCTGTCATCAGGCAGGTGCGTATTCTTTTCACAGGTCACCGGCGTGCTCTGGAGATACGTTGTCGACCGCAATTCTTGGCCCTATCGGAATTGAAATCTCAGCCTGTGAGATCAGTAACAAGTGATTCAATCGGTTCTTATTGAAATTCCTTTCTCCAATATTTTAACAAAAGGCAATTAATTAAAATATCAAACGACAGAATGCTATTTGAATGCACCAAGGTGTTTACTTAAATGGCTCATTGCATTTTCAATCCACATCACAGAATTGCAGATTGACACAAAGATTATATTAAAAACACCTAAAGCTTGATATAGTGGGGTAGATTAATGCCTTTACTGTCTGGATGTAAAGCATTGCCTTGGTGGAGTGTAGAGAGGAAAACCAGGTAGATCAGTCACCCACGACGAAGCCTGCCTGATTTACTTTCCACTAATTTGACTGGAGGAAAGACGGGGCAGATTCCATTACAGGCGTGCAATCCTCCCTGCCCAATTTTACTCTCTGCACTTTACATCCAGGCGATAAGGACAAACATCTACCACAGTATCTTTAAGAAAAAGTTTTGGATACTGTAATACAAACTTCAAAACATAGACCATCTTCAAACTGTCGAGAGTTTTGAGGTGAGAGCAATAGCGCAAAGGATAAAGTATTTGGAAGTGTGCGTATGTAGTTTGCATATTTATATAACTAACAGTGGATTTAAAGCAGATGGAGTGTGGCATTATCCCCATATTATTTTTTGACTCCTAATGAATGCCTGCCGTACACATCATCTGTATGTTTTTACTTACATTACAGGCAAATTGATTTAACTATGAAATTAAATGAAGCTCGGATGTCTGTCTCTAACAATCATCTGTGATTAGAACACTATTATGTGGAGAGAAGCCTCTGTCTTCAATGCTTATATCACATACCACTATTGACATTAACAATCCAGCTTCCAGAAGGAGGAAGATTTATTTCATCCTACTATCATTATGTCCCTCTGTCTCTCTCTATGAACATGAACACACCAGCTCAATAGTCTGAAACACATATTTTAAAGGGCTTAATTCAGAACTTCACATCAGAGGCTGCAGATCATTTCTTTTATAATGAGGCATTTAAATTCGCTCTGAAGTGTGATTTGCTGATTTGCTGTCAGAATCTGCATCGATTGCATTTTATAGGAAAATGCTGGACCACCTTTCAAATAATATTTTTACAATATAAAGCTAATATTGGGTCATATAGCTACTTCCATTACCAGCTAGAAAAATATGTCATGTTTAAGTCTGGATCAGGCCTGCAATTCTGGGGAAATGACATGACCCTTTGACTTCTAGCAGATAAACCACAGCTTCCTCAGTGCAGAAGAGCCTAAATCCAGCACTGCTAGCAGTTTGTTTAGAATGGAATGGACATCAATTTGTTAACTTGCTTAATCAACATTGTTTTAGTTAATTTACTTTTCTCCACTTTCCCCAGAGTTTGCATCACACTGGATTGTGTCATATTGATATAGTTTGAACTCTTCCCCTATTTTAAGCTAATTAATGCCAAGTCTGATGTGGAGTAAAATACCTTCTCCATTAATTGCGTTGACAAGCGAAAAAAAACTCTCATTTTTTTTTTTGCTAATGTCCATTCATTCATTCATTTCTCTTGGAGTAGGCATGGCCAGAACAGCACTAAACAGAAGTAAATAGTCCATCAGCACTTTTAGCGACATTGCACCACTCACAGCTACTTGTCAATTAAAATGAGCAAATATAGGGGATAATTTTGACTTTGTGCAATAATTTAAAATGGGTGGCAGCGAGTCAGCAGCCTGCTTTACATCTCTCCCGACTTTTTTTATTTCTGTTGACCTCAATGGAAATAAAAATCGGGAGATGTAAAGTAGGCTGCCGATTCACTATTGCCCCTTTTATACAGTCGCACAAAGTCAATATTATGCCCATAGAATTTTGGCCACAGGGTTACAGCTTGATCTGGCAAACACTGGTTTGCTAAAAGTGAAGAAAATCTGCGCCTGTGCCATTCCAAGTTAATTTGTGCTGGCAGAACGGATGCCACGTGGCCTCATGTTGTCCCGCCTACAGTATAATTGCTAGCCAACACAATGCCAACATAGCAACCCAAATTCATCTTGTTCAAAGACTGCTATCGGCAAGAGAATGGTACAAACATATGTGAGCAGGAGGTTGGAATAACTGAAGAGAATGTATCAAGATCAAACAGACCATTATTTCAGGGGCAAAAAAAATTGAAGGAGAGCTCTCTGTTCTTGTGGGAGGTGGGGAACTATTGAGCTGAACTCTTCCTGCAGGTAATTGCAACCTCTTAGCTCCATCTCTGTGCTTTCAGTTTCTCGCCCTCCTCTTTTTTTCTTATTCTATTCAATTGTTTGCCTATCTTTCAGTCTTCAGTTCTGAAGGCGGCCCTGCCTGAAATTTCACCCTGCAACTGACTTGCTGCGTGTTTCTAGCACTTTCTAATTTTACTTCAGATTTCCAGCATTTGCAGTTTTTAATTTTTTTAAATTTCTTCCTTGTATTTGTTCCACTTGTCAGGATGGTTTCAATTAATGGCCCAGAAATTCGGGTCGGAGGCTTCCCGCGGGTGCAAGCCTCCGACCTGCACTTACTTAGCGTGCCGGCCGTTGAGCTGTGGGCCCGCGTGGGATTCCGATCCTGGGCCTCCTCCAACTGCCGGCGCGCAGTGCTTGCGTATCCCAGGGGCGCAGTTAGTTCCCTGGGATCACGTGGGCCATGGAGAGCCAATGGTAGCAGGGAATGCGTCATTCATAAGTTTGACAGGAAGAGCTGTCAAACCTATAAATACTATAAACCCCAAAACATCACTAAAACTTCAAATAAATTTTTTAAACAATCACATTTTTAAAATAAACTATAAATTACATGAAATAACTATTTTAAACAATAATTTAAATTTTTGAAAAAATAATTACATTTTCTAACGGGGCTAAAAATAAACTTACCTTTCTTTAAAGTACAGGGTATTTAAAAATAATAAACCTGTGGAAAAAATGTTTTAATTTTAATTAATTCACCACTTACCTTGTTAAAAGCAGGCCTTGCGACTGCTTTTTACATGTCTAAGTTCTGGAGACTTACCTTCCCGGAGAAACCTGGAAAAAAAATGTAAGTTCAATGCGCTCGCGCTGCCTCTCCCGCGCACGCGTTCCACCTCTTAACCCCTTCTTTCAGGGGAACGGAAGTTCCGGTTTCCCGCGCATGCGCAGTGCATGCAGGAAACCAGCACTTTCATTGGGCCTACACGTGAGTACCCCGTGCGTACTCACGCGTTGGGACCTGAATTTCTGGGCCATTGTTTTGATACAACAACAACTTGCATTTATATACTACCTTTAACGTAGTAAAATGTTCCAAGATGCATAAGGAGATATTAAGACTGGTGACCAAACACTTGGCCAAAGAGGTAGCTTTTAAGGAGCATCTTAAAGGAGGAGAGAAAGGTGGAGAGGTTTAGTGAGGGAATTCCAGAGCTTAGGGCCTAGGCAGTTGAAGGCAATGGCCACCTGAAGGGATGCATAAGAGGCCAGAATTGGAGGAGCGTAGAGATCTCGGGGGGTTGTAGGGCTGGAGGAGATTACAGGAATAGGTAGGGGCGAGGCCATGGAAAGACAAGGATGAGAATTTTAAAAATCGAGGTGTTGCTGGTTGAGGAGCCAATGTAAGTCAGCGAGCACAGGGGCGATGGGAGAACAGTTTGCGCACATGCAAAGCATGCATGATGCTACCTTGCAAACCTGCGAGTGTTGACATGTGACACCAGTAAAACTGACCACCTTGTCAGTAGAAATTATGCAAGAACCAGCACTAATGTTGGTACAACATAGGCAGTTTTCATCTCATGCAAATAAAGATACTTCCCTTATCAGTGAGTCACTGACAAAACCAGAGAACCATTGTGGCGATGGCAAAATTGGAAAAAAATGTACTCATAATTTAATTGACCTGCAAGATTACCTGTATATTTTTCCAGGACTAGTGCTACCTTTAATTCATTTATTTCAACCTCTTAAAAGATTATGTTGATATATACTGTAAAGGGAATGTTGGATATATTCAGCCTTAGTGCTTTATGCATTTCCATTGTAGGACAGCAAGGTAATACTATATCACAAGGCCTGGTGTATCAGAAACAATAGTGATGTATCCGGATGTGCCACAATCTCAACCATGCACAACTTCTGTGGACTTAATATTGCCAAAAATAACAGCCATAAAAGAAAATACAGAGGGAGGTGTAATTAAACCCATCTCGACATTAGCATTAAACAGTACTAACCTTTGGTTAGCTAATAAAAAGACAGAAAGGAAAACAATTTCACTAGACAGTAAATCAATATACAGTCATTTTAAAATAGTATTTAAAAGAAGTAGTCTTTCACACTTCAGATGCCACCTTCAAAAGTATCAAAAGAAAAGCAGTAATTGTATGCTGATTTCTTCTGACCTGGAACTAGAAATTTACTAGCACCTGTCAATCTGCAAACCTCTCTCTACAATTCCAATTAACTTGTAGTTGACCTCTCGATATTCAGTAGAGAGTAATTACACATTCTAGCCTTAAAATAAAAAATCAGATTAAACACAACTAGAAACACAGCAGAATAATACATTGCACAGTGTATAATATAAAGTTCTTATATCATTATAAAATGGCGTATCATCTGATGTATCATGATCACTGCCACAGGAGATCTGATTGTGTGTGTTTTTTTAAAACCAGAATGAAAGCTCGAAACTAATTCTGAAGACCAGTTAAAAAAAGATCAGTAAAATGTAGAAAGTCAGGGTTACCCCAGAGTTCAGTTTTTATATGAAATGTATGCTATGCTTTCTAAACCATGTACCATCTATGATTTGTTTTATTGTTTCATGACAATGAGTATATTTATGACAAAATGCTCACTGATCAAAATTTACTGAATTTTAGCAATCAAGCTGATTAAACTTGACAGATTGTAACTGAACACGAGAAGAAAGAGAATAAATAGACTTTGGCAGTGCTAACACAGTGTCACTGTAGTTTGAAGATGTGTCTGCACAATTATTAGTCTGACGATAACTGATTGGTCAGACTTAGATTTGCTGTGACCTGCATCAGTTTGACAAACTCCCAGCAGCATCTATGTCAATAGCATGTATTCAGGCTACAAAATAGCCTTCTGTTTATTGCTGATTTTTTTTATACCAACAGACCTGATTTAACAACCTGAGTCCACATCCTCTCTGTATTGATTGCTAAAAACCAATCTCAATGGAACTGTTAGAAGTCACAGGGTAATGCTTACCTTTAGACAGTATGACTAATATAGTTTTTGTGACTGATTGGTGATAATACGATATTACCAGCTAAAGGTCAATGAATCACAATTAAAATACAAGCAGTAGCTGCAAGTGTCAACGTAAAGTCACTGCAATAAAAGGACATTTTTAAACCAAACTTCTTGTATGATTAGGTTTACTTTTCGGAACATTAATGCTGTCTTTATATTGGCCCAGAAATTCGGGTCTCCACGGGTGAGTACGCGCTGGGTACTCACCCGTAGGCTGAATGGAAGTGCCGGTTTTCTGCATGCACTGCGCATGCGCGGGAAACCGGCACTTCCGATCCTTTGAACGAAGAGGTTCAGAGGTTGAACGCGCGCACAGGAGAGGCTGCGCGTGCGCATCAATCTTACGTTTTTTTTGCAGGTTTTCACGTGAGGGTAAGCCTGCAGGATTTAGAAATGTAAAAAGCAGGCATAAGGCCTGCTTTTTACAAGGTAAGTGGTCAATTAATTAAAATTAAAACATTTTTTCCACAGGTTTATCATTTTTAAATACTTTAAAGCAAGGTAAGTTTATTTTTAGCCCCGTTAGAATATAAAATTATTTTTTTCAAAAATTTAAATTATTGGTTAAAATAGTTATTTAATGTCATTTATAGTTTATTTAAAAAGTGTGATTTTAAAAACAATTTATTTGAAGGTTTACTGCTATTTTGGGGCCGTAGTATTTATAAGTTTTGACAGGTCTTCCTGTCAATCTTATGAATGGGCTTTTCCCTGCTCCCATTGGCTGCCCATGGCCCACGTGATCCCAGGGGATGCATCGCACTAACTGCGCCTCTGGGACATGCAAGCACTGCGCGCCGGCAGCTGGGCCAGGCCCCGGATCGGAATTCCACGGGGCCCTACAGCTCAACTGCTGGCGCGCAAAGTAAGTGCAGGTCGGGGGCTTACACCCGCGGGACGCCCCCGACCTGAATTTCTGGGCCACCATACCTTCGGTACCAGCATCATGCCAAGAGTTTTTATTTTATTTTCACGTTAATTTTTTTCTGCTTCCAGTAGTGTTTATCTATCTAAATACTGATAAGTTATTAGTAGGCAAAAGGTCATTGGTTATTACAAGACATATGGAGGTAGACTTCAACTTTCATTGCCGGATGGTAAACTTGGCGGTTGTGGATCAGTCGCCTGATTTTCATTTCCACAATACAAAGGAAAATTGAGTTAAAGTCTACCCCATAATTATTACATGGACGCAATTTTCTGTACTTGTGCGGGTCAGGTGCGGGCGGTCGGCGTGGCGGGTCGCGACCCCATTGCTGCTTTCTTCCCGCTGCAGAAAACGGCTTTGCGCCAGTGAGACCTATTAAGCCTACCCAGCACGTTACCCAGCCCAAATAAATGGTGCGGGTCTAATGGCATCACCCATGATGCGTTTTCAGCCGGTAGATTTAAAGGAACCGTGGCCACACTGCATTTGAAGGTTCATCTAGGAGTGTGCAGTCATTGCACTGGAGCTTTCGATTGTTCCAAACACTTGGAAACATGACGGCACAGAGGCAGAGGGCTGCACCCAGGTTCTCCGATGACTCCCTCCATATGCTTGTGGAGGGAGTCAAAGCACGCGGGGAGGTCCTCTTCCCTTCCGATAGGCGGAAGAGATCTCCCCAGAAGTCAAAATGAACCTAGCTCCAAATTGCAGAGGAGGTCAACAGCAGGGATGTGGTCAGGAGGACCTGGGTGCAGTGCCTCAGACATTTCAATGATCTCATTAGATCATGAAAGGTGAGTACAAAGCCACACTCAAATTTATCCTGCTATGTCTCTCATCACATCCCCATCACCCTGGCTTCCCAAACCTACTCCTGCACATCCTTACTCACACCAACATATCTTGCACGTCTACCCATCCCTCTCTATCTATATTATCACATCCCCATCTTACTATCCACCCCTCACACTCACCCTCATCCTAACACAATCATACCAACTAAATACACAAGGATTTGGCATTGCTACCCCACTCCATCGTAGTTTTCCTCTAAAGATCTAACCCATCTATTCATTACACTCATTCCATCACTCTCACTCAACTTTCTCTAGCGTAAATCAGTCACTCATATGGAGACTAATGTCATCAGCCACTGATCTTCCTGGCTGCAATGCTCCATCTCACCCTCAGTAAGCTCTCTGCTGGAGTGGGGCTAACTTACAGAACAAACGGGAAACTGTTCAACCTCCATCGCCTCCAGTCCAGATCCAAGGTCGTCCCATCCTCTGTCATCGAATTACAGTATGCAGATGACGCTTGCATCTGCGAACACTCTGAGGCCAAACTCCAAACCATCATCAACACCTTCACCGAAGTGTACGAGAGCATGGGCCTTACACTAAACATCCATAAGACAAAGGTCCTCTACCAACCTGCCCCCACCATACAGTACTGCCCCCCGATTATCAAAATCCATGACGAGGCCTTGGACAATGTGGACCACTTTCCATACCTCGGGAGCCTACTGTCAACAAGGGCAGATGTCGATGACGAAGTCCAACACTGCCTTCAGTGTGCCAGTGCAGCCTTCGATCACCTGAGGAAGAGAGTGTTTGAAGACCAGGACCTTAAACCCAGCACCAAGCTCATGGTCTACAGAGCAGTAGTGATACCTGCCCTCCTGTATGCTTCAGAGACATGGACCATGTACAGCAGGCACTTCAAAGCACTGGAGAGGTACCACCAACGCTGCCTCCGCAAGATCCTGCAAATCCATTGGCAGGATAGGCGCACCAATGACAGTGTTCTCGCTCAGGCCAACATCCCCAGCATTGAAGCTTTGACCATGCTCGATCAGCTCCGATGGACGGGCAACATCGTCCACATGCCCGATACAAGACTCCCAAAACAAGCGCTCTACTCAGAGCACCAACACGGCAAGAGAGCCCCAGGTGGGCAGAGGAAACACTTCAAGGACACCCTCAAAGCCTCCTTGAAAAAGTGCAACATCCCCACTGACACCTGGGAATCCCTGGCCCAAGACCGCACAAAGTGGAGGAGAAGCATCCGGGAAGGCACCGAACACCTCGAGTCTCTTCGTCGGGAGCAAGCGGAAGCCAAGCGGAAGGAGCGCACGTCAACCCAAGCACCCCACCCACCCGCCTCTTCAACCACCATCTGCCCAGCCTGTGACAGAAACTGTAGGTCCCGCATTGGACTCATCAGTCACCTGAGAACTCATTTTTAGTGTGGAAGCAAGTCATCCTCGGTTCCGAGGGACTGCCTAAGAAGAAGAAGAAGACGAAGAAGAAGAATGGTCATCATGTGCATAATGGTATCTGTACCCATTCTTGATATGACACATCTAACTCACCTCTTAATTTCCCACAGGTCCATCTAGAGCCCCCCCCCACCCCCGCAACTGTACAGGAGGAAGAAGAAGACGACTCCTCAAAGAAGCCGCCAGTCTCTGAGGGTGCAACGTCATCAGACATAAGCGCACCCAGCACCAGCGCAGATACGCACACCTCAGTGAGTCCCACGCGAGATAGAATAGTGTTATCACCTGGATTCTCACAACTCAGAAGTGAGCAAAAGTAGATGGTGGAGACAGGGACAGCAGTGGAGACTCCTCGTTGGAGGGTGCAGGACACTCCCAGCTCTGCTTGTTATGTCTGACATTGGTGATAGGTACTCGATTGCCTTGGCCTGAGCACATGGAGTTTGATAGTGCTGTTATCGTTGTATTGTGTCTGACATTGGATATAGGTATTCGATTGCTTTTGCCTGTAAGTGTGTGTTTGGATCAGCCATTAAAAGCAACATGAACTGAGCTCTGCATACGGCCTCTGGATTATCTTTGCAAACGCAGCATTTGGCGACGAGGATGGCTGAAATCTCTCTTCCACCGCCTCCTCCCTTCCTTGCACTACCCGGTGAGCCCCCTATCCCATGGGTTCATTGGTTACAGTCCTTTGAAACCTACCTCATTGCTCTTGGACTAGAAAATGTGAGTACAGCATGGAAAAAGGCACTGTTATCCCATTGCTTGGGAGCGGAGGGCCAGCATGTTCTTGGGACATTATGCGCAGCAGACTCAATTCAAACATATGGTGTGGCTGTGGCTCTGTTAAGCACACACTTCTCTGCCCCACAAAGTGCCCTCCTGCAGCGATTCATTTTTAGACAGCGTCACCATCTCCCCGGCGAGTCGGTGCATCAATACGTGGCTAATTTGAGGGGGTTAGCTAGCTTGTGCAAGTTCGGTGCACTACAAGACGAGACGGTGCGTGATCAACTAATAGAGCACACCAACAACGTGAGAGTGCGTGAAAGACTGTTACTCAAGTCCGACGATCTGTCGTTGCCACAGGCAGTCAACATTGCCTTTCAAGTGGAGTCTGCAGCCAAATGTGCAGCGAAACTAGCACACACACCCAGTGACAGCGCCCTCGGCCCCGACAGCTCTGACACGGTAATGCTCGCGCGACGGCAGCAACGCGCGCTACCGCGGCAACAGTGTGGGAACTGCGGATCACGTTCACATGCTACCAGAGCGCAGAATTGCCCCGCACGCGGCCAAGCCTGTCGCAATTGTGGAAAACAAAATCACTTTGCCAATGTCTGCCGCTCTGCCCCTGTTGCTACAAATGAACACTCTCAGTCCTCAAGCAGTTGGCCTATAATGGGACTGGATCTTTTCACTGACCTGGGTTTTTCTCTCTTGGACACCGGCGGGTCTGCGATTCTGCACATCGCCTCACCGTGGCACCAAACATGGCCAGCACTCTTCGAGGGTCTGGGCTGCCTGACTGCCTTCACCCACCAGCCCATGGTTGACACCACCGTTACCCCTGCCATTCAGCCACTGCGCCGCATCCTGCTTGCTCTCCGTGACGGGGTCACAGCTGAACTAAAGCAGCTACTGGAAGCTGGCATCATCGAACCAGTTGATGCCTCCCCATGGGTCTCCAACCTGGTGGGAGCAACGAAAAAGTCAGGTGGTCTACGCGTCTGTGTCGATCTTCGAGCAGTGAATAAGGCTGTAATCCCTGACAAATATCCACTGCCCACGTCAGAGGAACTCACAGCGCTGTTCTATGGTTCCATCCTGTTCTCGAAACTGGACCTTCAACAGGGCTATCTTCAGGTTCCCCTCCACCCCAGCAGCAGGGACCTCACTGCTTTTGTGACACATGCTGGCATCTTTCGGTACACCAGGATGCCATTTGGACTTAGCTCTGCACCCAGCTGCTTCCAAAAGGTGATGTCCTCTGTGCTCGCGGGCATTCCTGCGGTGACCATCTACCTGGATGACATCGTCGTGCATGGGCCCTCGACCTCCACTCATGACGAACGCCTTCACAGTGTTTTCACGGCTCTAGCAAAACACAAGCTCACACTGAATGGCGAAAAGTGTGTCTTTGCTGTTTCAGAGATCGAATTTGTGGGGTTTCGGTTGTCGGCTGACGGTATATCCCCACTCCAGTCAAACTTGGATACCATTCACAGCATCCCAGAACCCAGCTCTGCAGCACAGGTTGCCTCCTTCCTTGGCATGACTGGATACTATCTGAAGTTTTTGCCCCAGTACTCAGCCACCACAGCCCCACTGCGCCAGCTCCTGCGAAAGGATGAGCCCTGGGTGTGGTCACAAGCCTGTACAGAAGCTGTTCGCCTCCTCAAATCGCAGCTCACGTTGCCTCCAGTGTTGGCTCACTTTGACGTCGCCAGCCCCACCCTCGTCACCTGCGACGCGTCCGCTGCAGCTGTGGGGGCGGTGTTATCGCAGTTACAGAATGGAGTGGAGAAACCAATCGCCTTTGCCTCCCGAGCCCTTAGCCCCACTGAACAGAAGTACTCAGTGGGCGAGCGTGAGGCGCTGGAGTGCGTCTGGGCATGTGAGCGGTGGCACCTATACACGTATGGCCGAGCCTTCACCCTGCGAACCGATCACCAGGCTCTCCCTGCCCTGCTGTCGACATACGGCACGGGCCACAGACCACTGCGTCGACACCACTGGTCTGACCGCCTCCGCCAATACAATTTCAGTCTCCAGTTCACACCAGGACATGACAATGTTGTTGCAGATCTGCTCTCCCACACTGTCTCTGCCCCAGCCCCACTTGTCGGGTCTGAACATGTGGAACAGGATATCGTCCAAATGCTGCTCACGCCTCTCCAAACCACAGTCTCTCTCCAGGAGCTCAAAGAGGCCTCTGAACAGGATCCGGCCCTCTCCCAGCTGTGCACCTTCATCAGAGATGGCTGGCCTCGCAAGGTGCCTGAGGAACTGTCTGCCTACTCCAGAGTTAAAGAGGAGCTCTCCTGCTGGAATGACTCCTGTGTTGCACGTGGGCTCTGCACTGTGGTCCCAAGTGCCCTTCGTGCGCGTGTTTTATCCATGGCGCACGAGGGCCACTTGGGCATAGTGAAGCTCAAACAATGATGCCGAGACCTAGTGTGGTGGCCGGGTATCGACAGGGAAATCGAGGCCCTGGTCAAGGACTGTGCAGCCTGCCTTGTAAGTGGCAAGACTGGCCACCAAGCTCCTCCACCCCTGCAACCCCTTGCCTGGCCCTCTCAGCTCTGGGAGCACCTGCAGCTGGATGTCTGCTGGGAGATCCATGGTGTCCCCCACCATCAACGGTTCCTAGTGGTGACCTATGACCTGCACTCAAAATGGCCAGAGGTCACTGCCGTGGGCTCCGTCACCTCTCGGGTCATCATCGATATCCTTGAGTCCCTCTTCTCCCGCTGGGGGCATCCAAAGGCCATCACCACAGACAATGGCCCCCAAATGGTCTCTTCGGAACTCTCCTCTTACCTTGAGAGCAAGGGCATCCGTCACATACTACCAGCCCGAGTCAAATGGGGGGGTGGAGCGTTTTAACCAGACACTGAAAAATGGCCTCAGAGCACACCTCTCCCAGGGGTGTGCATTTGACAAGGCCCTCCTCCACACACTGCTGCACTACAGAGCCTCCCAGCATTCCACTACAGGGGTCTCACCCGCATCCCTCATGCTAGGCCGTGAGCTCATGCTGCCCCTTGGCAGGCTCCGCCCCTCGCTAGCTCAGAGCCCTGCTACACGGGCTCAAGCCACAGTCACTAGACAGCAGGAGAAGATGAAACTCCGCTTCTATTAAATCCGTGAATCTTAAGGTATGGTGTTCTTCAATAAATAGACAGAGACTGCAGATCAACAATCAACAGGTGTTTACTGGATGAGGGTAGTCTAAAAACTAACAGTACAGATGCCTGCTCAGGGCTTATATACAGGTGTGGTCACTGCCGGTACTACAGTATACAGGAGCTGTAAAAGTAGTTCTCTCTTAAAGGTACATACACTACAATTCCTCCCCTTTTAGATTAACAGTACCATAACATTCAAATAACAGTTAACACTTTTAACATGCACATTAACTGAAATTTATAGATTCAGTCTTTGGGGCGGCTTCCTGATCCTTTCTGGATAGTGCCTTTCCTGAGTGTCTTGTTCTTGGTGCGGAGGCGATTCTGGCCCCCTGTCGTCGGTGAATTCATCAGTTTCCGATGCTACTGTTTCTGGGGTAGATGCTACCGGTATGTCGGGTTCATCACCAGGTACGCGGGACATGGCGTTGACTCGTGTCTGTGACGCTAGGATCTGGTCGACATGGCGTCTCACAATGTTCTCCCCGACACCCACTGTGTACATTAGTGGCCCCTGCCGTGTGCATATCGTTCCGGGTTGCCATTTCTCTGTTCGGTAGTCGCGGGCCAAGATTGGTTGTCCTACATTGAAGCTCCTTGTCGGCTTCTCATTGATGTGCTGGAATTGCTTATTCTCAACATTTCTTCACACATTTGGTCTGAGCAAATCCAGACGAGATCTCAACCTTCGGTTAAAGAACATCATGGCCGGGGTCTGGTTGGTAACTGCATGGGTTGCATTTCTGTAGGCTAACAGGAAATTGTCCACCTTATGCTGCAGTGGAATGTTGTCATCGCACATGGCCCTTACTGCCTTTTTAAAGGTTTGTACGAACCTCTCAGCCAATCCATTTGTGGCTGGATGATACGGGGCGGATGTGTAATGCCTGACCCCATTCCTTCTCATAAATTTCCGAAACTCTTCGGACACAAACTGTGGTCCGTTGTCAGAGCAAATCTGCTCTGGCAAGCCGTTCCTGGTAAATATGGTCCATAGGACTGCAATCGTTTTCTCCGTAGTGGTGGAGGACATTTTCATCACCTCAGGCCATTTCGAGTGCGCATCCACTGCTATTAAGAACATTGAGTCTATTCTGCCCTCGCAACGCGTGGCTATGCAGAGCTAGACAGATAGCGAACAACTTGATATCTTCCCGTAAAATCACAAGGCTTGACTTTTCTTGTAACGCTTTATTGAAAGATTCTTATTGTAAAACTGAAATACAACACAGAAATGGAAGCACACATTAGTATACAAACGCATAACTGATATGTATACACAAATTTAGGTACGCCTGGGCAACACAGTACATTTGGCAACGAATATACATTTAGCAAACTGGAAGGCATTCTCTTTAAATTAGCCCTGTACATAGTGTATCAAATACAGCTACTAGTTAACCAGCTAGACAGAGAAAAGTTACAACTAAACATTTTCTACAACATACAGTGTACGCTAATCATCTATAGCATTCTATAATACTTACAGACAAACAATTTCCAAGATTCAAGCATGGGGACAATACAACTGAGGAGCACCGTGGCGCAGGTCCTGTTCCGGCGGAGGCTCCACGAGGAATGAGCTCGCAGTCCCGTGGGGAGCGTGATGACCTCATCACGCTCGGGGTTGTGACGTCATCACGTTTGCCGGTCGTTGCGTCGCTGGCCGTTGGGGCCGAAGTCGGGAGCGGGAGCTGGAGGCCAGGCTGAGCCGGTGCTTGCCGCGGGAGCGGAAGATAGCGGCGCTCCCGGCGGCTGATCGATGCGGCCGAAGACGCTAGGCCGGGCTGTGCCGGCGGCCTTTCTGGAGGGCCGAGTCGGGCCGGCAGCCGCCTCACGCACGTCATGTCGTACGTGACGTGACGTCAGCACGCTAAGGCACGTCTTAAAGGGGCAATGGCCCTAAAAGGTAAGTTAAAGGGGCAACGGCCCGAACAGGTAAGTTATACATATATAAGTAGGTTATGTACATACAGTAAGGTTAAGTTAGAGGGAGAGACAGCACAGAGTCCATGAATGGACCAGCAAAATCAATATGCACCCATTGCCATCGAGAGGAGGGCCACTCCCATGGGTGTAGAGGGGCATGTGGTGGTGCATTTTGGACCTTCTGGCATCCTGAGCAGCTCTTTGTTAGGTCCTTGATTTGTTGATCGATTCCCGGCCACCACACATAAGCCCTAGCAAGGCTTTTCATTTTCACCCCTCCCAGATGGCCTTCGTGAAGCTCATTGAGCACTCTCTCCCTTAACTTGGGTGGAATTACCACTCGGGATCCACACATCACTGTCCCCTGGCATACTGACAGTTGTTCTCTTCTGGATAAGAATGCTGGCAACAGTGAGTCGCCATGTGTTGGCCATCCCTTCACCGTCAACTCATATACCTGAGACAGTGTCGGATCATTTCGGGTCTCCTTCTCTATATCCGCGTTAGTTACTGGCAAGCGTTCAATTATCAACCAATAAAATATTTCGACAGGGTCCACTGCTGGTGCTTCCTCCGCAGTAGGCAGTGGCAGGCGTGATAGCCCATCAGCGTTTCCATGCTGTTTCGTGCCCTTATACTCGATTTCATATTGGTTCGCCCCTAGAAAAAGGGACCATCTTTGTAGCCGTTGCGCAGTCATCACCAGGACGCCTTTCTTTGGATTAAAGATGGAGACAAGTGATTGGTGGTCAGTCAGCAAGGTGAACTTCTGCCCGTGCAGATAGTGTTTGAACTTTTTTACTCCCCATACTAGGCTGAGGGCCTCCCTGTCAATCTGGGAGTAGTTGCGCTCAGCTGAGGTTAGTGACCGAGACGCAAAGGCTACTGGCCTCTCCAACCCATCTGGGAATTTGTGCGACAGCACCGCTCCAA
The DNA here is from genome assembly GCF_052327205.1 of Somniosus microcephalus. NCBI lineage: Eukaryota > Metazoa > Chordata > Chondrichthyes > Squaliformes > Somniosidae > Somniosus > Somniosus microcephalus. The sequence continues at coordinate 341,972,549 of NC_140989.1, forward strand.
TACCATAGGGTGATGCATCACACGCCAACCGAATTGGTAGGGCTGGGTTGAAATGGGCCAACACCTCTTTTGATGTGATCAATTCTTTGCACTTCTGGAAAGCTCGTTTACATTCGTCCTTCCACTTCCATGGTACCCCCGTCTGCAGCAGGGTCTTCAGTGGGTGTAATACTGTAGACAAATTCGGCAAGAACTTATGGTAGTAGTTCACCAGCCCGAGGAACGACCTCAGTTGTGACACATTTTCCGGTGCTGGAGCCTTGACTACTGCCTCAATCTTTTCAGGGGACTTATGTAACCCCTGTTCATCAATAACGTGGCCACAATACGAGATCTGCTTCTGGAAAAACTCGCATTTGTGGCGATTAGCTCGGAGCCCATATTCCTTCAATCTAGTGAGCACCTGCTCCAGGTTGGCGAGGTGATCCCTGTCATTTTCGCCCGTGACCAGGATGTCGTCCAAATAACAATGGGTCCCTGGAATCCCTTGCAGGACTTGATCCATTGCCCTTTCCCAAATAGCCGGAGCTGATGCTACCCCGAACACCAGCCGGTTGTATTGGTAGAGACCTTTGTGACTGTTGATCGTGAGGTACTGTTTCGAGGCTTCTTCTACCTCCATTTGCAGGTACGCCTGGGCCAGATCAATCTTAGTGAAGCATTTTCCTCCAGATAGCGAGGCGAAAATATCTTCAATCCGCGGAAGCGGATATTGTACCGTGTGAAGGACTGGGTTCACTGTCACCTTAAAGTCCCCACAGATGCGAAGCTTCTTTGGTTCCCCAGGCGTATTACTCAACGACCTCTTCATTACAGGAACGATGGGTGTAGCCCACTCGCTCCAGTCCACTTTGGACAGTACTCCTGAATGTTCCAAACCTTCCAGCTCTGCTTTGACGGCTGGGCGGATCGCATAAGGCACCGGTCTGGCCTTAAAAAACTTTGGGCTTGCATTTTCCTCTATTTTTATCGTTGCTGTTATGCCTTTTAGTGTTCCGAGTCCCTCCTGGAACACTTCTTGTGCGTCAGTTAGCATTTTTGACAGTCGGCCAGGTGTGACGTCGTCATCCTTTTTGGCATCTACCGTCAGTGCTTGTATGGAATGCCAATCTAACTGTATCCATTCACGTCCTAGTAGTGGTGGTCCTCCATCTGGCAATACATATCGGTCCATTTTTGGTGTTTCCTTGCCGTTGTATATCACGTTTACCCTTATTTTTCCTTTGGGGTAGACTTTTTGCCCCGTGTACGTCTTATAAGAACATAAGAACATAAGAAATAGGAGCAGGAGTAGGCCAATCGGCCCCTCGAGCCTGCTCCGCCATTCACTAAGATCATGGCTGACCTGATCCTAACCGCCAATCCACTATCACAGAACCATCTCCTGAATCTAACCGAATTAGACACACGAAATAGGAGCAGGATCAGGCTACACGGCCCCTGGGCCCGCTCCGCTACCCACAGGGCCATGACCGATCCGAACCTAGACTCATGTCCAAATTCCTGCCCGCTCCCCGTAACCCTTAATTCCCTTTACTTCTAGGAAACTGTCTATTTCTGTTTTAAATTTATGTAATGATGTAGCTTCTACAGCTTTTTGGGGCAGCATATTCCATGGACCTACCACCCTCTGAGTGAAGTAGTTCCTCCTCATCTCAGTTTTGAAAGAGCAGCCCCTTATTCTAAGACTATGCCCCCTAGTTCTAGTTTCACCCATCATCGGGAACATCTTCCCCGCATCCACCCGATCCGACCCCTTCACAATCTTATATGTTTCAATAAGATCGTCTCTCATTCTTCTGAACTCCAATGAGTAGAGTCCCAATCTACTCAACCTCTCCTCATATGTCCATCCCCTCATCCCCGGGATTAACCGAGTGAACCTTCTTTGTACTGACTCGAGAGCAAGTATGTCCTTTCTTAAGTATGGACACCAAAACTGTACGCAGTATTCCAGGTGCGGCCTCACCAATACCTTGTACAACTGAAGCAATACCTCCCTATTTTTATATTCTATCCCCCTAGCAATGAAAGCCAACATTCCATTGGCCTTCTTAATCACTTGCTGCACCTGCATACTAACCTTTTGAGTTTCGTGCACCAGGACCCCCAGATCCCTTTGTACTTCAGTACTTTCCAGTTTCTTGCCATTAAGAAAGTAACTTGCTCTACGATTTTTCCTGCCAAAGTGCATAACCTCACACTTTCCAGTATTGTATTCCATCTGCCAAATCTCTGCCCACTTACTTAGCCTGTCGATGTCCCCTTGCAGGTTTTTTATGTCCTCCTCACTCACTACTTTCCCTCCCATCTTAGTATCATCTGCAAACTTTGATATGTTACACTCGGTCCCCTCCTCCAAATCGTTAATATAGATTGTAAAGAGTTGGGGACCCAGCACTGACCCCTGCGGAACACCACTAGTTACTGATTGCCAGTCTGAGAATGAACCATTTATCCCAACTCTCTGCCTTCTGTTAGATAGCCAATCCTCTATCCATGCCAGAATATTACCCCCAATCCCGTGATTTTTTATCTTAAGCAATAATCTTTTGTGTGGCACCTTGTCAAATGCCTTTTGGAAGTCTAAATATACTACGTCCACTGGTTCCCCTTTATCCACCCTATACGTTACTTCCTCAAAGAACTCCAGCAAATTTGTCAAACATGACTTCCCCTTCATAAAACCATGCTGACTTTGTCCTATTAAATTATGATTATCCAAATGTCCTGTTACTGTCTCCTTAATAATGGACTCCAAAATTTTGCCTACCACAGATGTTAGGCTAACCGGTCTATAGTTTCCAGCCTTCTGTCTACTGCCCTTTTTAAATAAGGGTGTTACATTAGCAGTTTTCCAGTCTGCCGGGACCTTTGCCGAGTCCAGGGAGTTTTGGAAAATTATTACCAATGCATCCACAATCCCTACCGCCACTTCCCTCAAGACCCTAGGATGTAAGCCATCAGGTCCAGGTGATTTATCCGCCTTGCGTCCCATTATTTTACCGAGTACCACTTCCTTAGTGATTTTGATCGTGTTTAGCTCCTCCCCCCCCCTTTAGCCCCCTGTTTGTCCAGTGTTGGGATATTCTTAGTGTCTTCTACTGTAAAGACTGATGTAAAATATTCATTCAGTGTTTTTGCCATCTCCATATTTCCCACCATTAATTTCCCGGTCTCATCCTCTAAGGGACCAACATTTACTTTAGCCACCCTTTTTCTTTTTATATAACTATAAAAACTCTTACTATCTGTTTTTATATTTTTTGCTAATTTACTTTCATAATCTATCTTCCCTTTCTTAATCAATCTTTTTGTTATTTTTTGCTGTCTTTTAAAGCTTTCCCAATCCTCTACCCTCCCACTAGATTTGGCTACCTTGTTTTTAGTCGAATACTATCCTTAATTTCTTTACTTAGCCACGGATGGCTGTCTTTTCTTTTACACCCTTTTCTTCTCAGTGGAATATATATTTTTTGGAAGTTGTAAAATAACTCCTTGAATGTACACCACTGATCATGTATCGTCTTACCCTTTAATCTATTTTCCCAATCCACTCTACTCAATTCCGTTCTCATACCTTCATAGTCTCCTTTATTCAAGCTTAGCACGCTTGTTTGAGATCCAACCTTCTCACCCTCTAATTGAATATGGAATTCAACCATGTTATGGTCACTCATTCCAAGGGGATCCTTTACTAGGACATTTTTAATTAATCCCATCTCGTTACACAGGACCAGATCTAAGGTTGCTTGCCCCCTGATCAGTTCAGTTACATACTGCTCAAGAAACCCATCCCTAATACACTCAATGAACTCATCCTCAAGGCTGCTCTGCCCAATTTGATTTGTCCAATTAATATGATAGTTGAAATCCCCCATAATTATAGATGTTCCCTTATTACAAGCCTCAACTATTTCCTGATTAATACTCCGTCCAACAGAGTTGCCACTGTTCGGAGGCCTATAGACTACGCCCACTAGTGTTTTTTTCCCCTTATTATTCCTTACCTCCACCCAAACTGTTTTATTATCCTGATCTTTTGACCCAATATCATTTCTCTGTATTACAGTGATTCCTTCCTTTATTAACATAGCCACCCCACCTCCCCTTCCTTCCTGCCTGTCCTTCCTGATCGTTAAATAACCTGGTATGTTTAATTCCCAGGCATTGTCACCCTGCAGCCATGTTTCTGTAATGGCCACAAGATCATACCCATATGTAGTTATTTGTGCCATTAACTCATCTATTTTGTTACGAATGCTACGTGCATTCAGATAGAGAACTTTCAAAGATGTTTTGTGACACTTAGTTCCTGCTTTTGCCCTTTTTATTACTTTACCTTTTACTCCATACCTTCTGCCCCTTCCTGACACGCTCTGGTTTTTAATTTCCCCACTGCTACCTAAGTCTATTACCTTCTCTGTTGTCATTTTTATTATTTGCTCTCTAGGAACCTCCCCCCCACTAGTTAGTTTAAAGCCCTCTCTACAGCCCTAGTTATATGATCTGCCAGGACTCTAGTCCCAGCACTGGCCAAGTGAAGCCCGTCCCAACGGAACAGCTCCCTCCTGCCCCAGTACTGGTGCCAGTGTCCCAGGAAGCAAAACCCATTTCTCCCACACCAGTCTTTGAGCCACGCATTTAACTCTCTAATTTTATTTGTCCTAGCCAAATTCGCTCGTGGCTCAGGTAATAATCCAGAGATTATTACCCTTGTGGTTCTGCTTTTTAATTTGGCCCCTAGCTGCTCAAACTCCCTCAGCAGAACCTCCTTCCTTGTCCTATCTATGTCGTTGGTGCCAACATGGACCACGACAACTGGATCCTCCCCCTCCCACTCCAAGTTTCTCTCCAGTCCAGAGGAGATGTCCTTAACCCTGGCACCGGGCAGGCAACACAGCCTTCGGGACTCTCGCTCTCGGCTGCAAAGAACTCTATCTATCCCCCTAACGATACTATCCCCTACCACTACAACATTTCTTTTAACTCCCCCCACTTGAATGGCCCCCTGCTCCATGGTGCTGTGGCCAGGTTGCTCATCCTCCCTGCAGTCCCTGCTCTTGTCCCCACAGGGAGTAAGAGCCTCGAACCTGTTGGACAAGTGCAAGGGCTGCGGCTCCTCCAACACTACCTCCTGGATCCCCGTACCTGCCTCACTTCTAGTCACACCATCCTGACCCTGGCCACGGACTACATCTGAATTAATTAATCTAATTGGTGTGACTACCTCGTGATACACAGAGTCCAGGTAACTCTCCCCCTCCCTGATGTGTCTCAGTGTTTGAAGCTCGGTCTCCAGCTCTTCAACACGGAGCCGGAGTTCCTCGAGCAGCCAACACTTACTGCAAATGTGATCACCGTGAGCATCAATGGTGTTCACCAGCTCCCACATATTGCAGCAGCAACACATCGCCTGATCTCCCATTCTATGTAATTAATTAAATTTATTAATATTATTCTTAAATATCCTCTGCCCCGATTATAGATGGTGTATATCACACCTTAGAAACTATAAACCAAAGAGATTTAAGCTTAAAAGGGAGAAATACTCACCAACCAATAACTTACCCGCTTTCTGGTGACGTCACACTTGGATTACTTTTTACCTCTCTCCTTCCCTCCGAGTTCAGAGACTGGTACACCTTACCTGGTCTCTGGGGACTTTTATACCCCGCTCTGCCGCTCAGGTTTCCCACCGACGCTGTGAGGCCTTACCTGGTCTCTGGGGACTTTTATACCCCGCTCTGCCGCTCAGGTTTCCCGCCGATGCTGTGAGGCCTTACCTGGTCTCTGGGGACTTTTATACCCCGCTCTGCCGCTCGAGTTCCCGCCGACGCTGTGAGGCCTTACCTGGTCTCTGGGGCCTTTTATACCCCGCTCTGCCGCTCAGGTTTCCCGCCGACGCTGTGAGGCCTTACCTGGTCTCTGGGGACTTTTATACCCCGCTCTGCCGCTCAGGTTTCCCGCCGACGCTGTGAGGCCTTACCTGGTCTCTGGGGACTTTTATACCCCGCTCTGCCGCTCAGGTTTCCCGCCGACGCTGTGAGGCCTTACCTGGTCTCTGGGGACTTTTATACCCCGCTCTGCCGCTCAGGTTTCCCGCCGACGCACTGAGACCTTACCTGGTCTCTGGGGACTTTTATACCCCGCTCTGCCGCTCAGGATTCCCGCCGACGCTGTGAGACCTTACCTGGTCTCTGGGGACTTTTATAGGCCCACTCTGCCGCTCAGGATTCCCGCCGACGCACTGAGACCTTACCTGGTCTCTGGGGACTTTTATACCCCGCTCTGCCGCTCAGGTTTCCCGCCGACGCTGTGAGACCTTACCTGGTCTCTGGGGACTTTTATACCCCGCTCTGCCGCTCAGGTTTCCCGCCGACGCTGTGAGACCTTACCTGGTCTCTGGGGACTTTTATACCCCGCTCTGCCGCTCAGGATTCCCGCCGACGCTGTGAGACCTTACCTGGTCTCTGGGGACTTTTATACCCCGCTCTGCCGCTCAGGATTCCCGCCGACGCTGTGAGACCTTACCTGGTCTCTGGGGACTTTTATACCCCGCTCTGCCGCTCAGGTTTCCCGCCGACGCTGTGAGACCTTACCTGGTCTCTGGGGACTTTTATACCCCGCTCTGCCGCTCAGGATTCCCGCCGACGCTGTGAGACCTTACCTGGTCTCTGGGGGCTTTTATACCCCGCTCTGCCGCTCAGGATTCCCGCCGACGCTGTGAGACCTTACCTGGTCTCTGGGGACTTTTATACCCCGCTCTGCCGCTCAGGTTTCCCGCCGATGCTGTGAGACCTTACCTGGTCTCTGGGGACTTTTATACCCTGCTCTGCCGCTCAGGATTCCTGCCGACGCTGTGAGACCTTACCTGGTCTCTGGGGACTTTTATACCCCGCTCTGCCGCTCAGGATTCCCGCCGATGCTTCAAGACAATCTCTGTATCTCTCAAGGGTATATGTGAGAATAGCCGCTTGTAGTCCCTTCGGTTTATGACTGTTAGGGCTGATCCTGTGTCCAATTCCATTTTCACTTGGACTCCGTCTATCTTGAGCGTGACCCAGATAGTATGGTAATCCTTCATTTTGATTACATTATGTAGTTTCAGACAACCCAGCTCCTTGCTTCCGGAGTCTGTATCACTTTTCTGTTCATCTTGTGGCGTTGCCACATTGGGGAAACACTGTGTGTATGTAGATAAACCTGTATAATCCCCTTTTAACTGCTGTATTCCCCTCCCCCCGCAAGACAGTTGCAAGCTGAGAGGAATAAGGCACGTTCAGGCTTGCCTGCTGCTGAGTGAAGGAAAACCAATCAGGTTCCAGCAGGTGACCAGCCCGTGAGTCATCACAGGTTCGCGGGCTTCACGAATTCAGTACTGTATTGTGAGAGTTGGAGTAAAGACCTATTTCTTGTAGCTCGCTGTGTTGCCTATTTCTTTACGTGGGAGACCGTAGTCCCCCACAGTCTGAACTACTCTCCATCACCTTATGTACCTTTTTGTACTTCTCCTGTGGAGATTTCTTGCTGCTGGTTTTCTTTCCCGACCTGCAGACTCTTGCTATGTGTCCTGCTTTTCCACACTGTCTGCACACTTGGTCCTTGAACCAACAATCCTTCTGGTCATGTGTTGTTCTGCCACAGCGATAACACTTCACTGCTCCATATGACATTTCATTTGTGCCATATTCTTGCGGTCTCCGTTGTATCTCTGCAGCGCCCCGTGCGGCTGCTTCGTGTGATACTGCCATGCTGAAAGCCTTTTCCAGCGTAAGATCCTTTTCTGATAGAAGCCGTTTCTGGGTTCCTTCACTTTGAAGCCCACACACAAACTTGTCCCTTAACGTATCTGGTAGTCCCATTCCAAACTGGCAGTGTTTCGGTTGCTTGCGCAGTTCCGTTAGATACTCAGCATTACTTTCATCTTTATGCTTGTTCCTTTTATGAAACTTAAATCTTTCTGCTATCAGCAGCGGTGTGGGGTTTAAGTGGTCCTGTAGGATTGCCACTATGCTTTCAAAGTCCTTATCCACTGGCTCTCTGGGGTTACTAGGTTTCGCAGTGAGCCATACGTTTTTGCACCCATGGAATTCAACAACACCAGTGCTTTCCTGGCATCTGGCACTTCATTCGCCTTGCAGTACACTTCAATACGTTCTACATGTCGCCCAATCTTCGACTTCATTGTCGAACGCTGTGACACTGCCACTCTTCGGCATCCCTGGGTGTGGTTAGACTGGGTAAAAATGGCATCTCCCGCGCTCTCCCTTCTTCTCCGCTGGCTGAAAATGGCATCTGCCGCACTTCCTTTTCTTCCTGCGCTCTCCCTTCTTCTCCGCTGCGGCTCCAAAAATGGCGTCTCCCGCGCTCTCTTTTTTTTTTCGCGGACGCTGCTCAGCCTTTGAGCACTGGCTGTGCTCTGCGCGTTTTCCTGCGCGCCTCTCTCGTTGCCGCCGCTCGGTCCTGAACCCCGGCTGTGCTTTACCCTCTCTCTCTTTTTGTTTTCTGTCGACGCCGCTCGGTCTTCAACCCCTGGCTGTGCCCTGTGCGCTTTACCCTCTTACCCCGTCGACGCTGCTCGGCCTTTTCTGTGCCGTTGGTCGGCTCCAGCCACCGCTGTCCGGGAAGGGTCTGCGCTGTACCTGTTGCCAGCCTGTTGCTGGATTGTCGTGGCTGGAGAACCAAGCCCAGCTCTCAACAGCCTCCCCTGCGATGCTCACTCTCTGCCGGATGACTGGGCGGTTGCTCGTGGTCGACGCCCGTGCTTCTGGCCTCGACTTCTTCCACTGTCCTCCAGGAGCGAATCCTTGGGAGGAAATGCAGAGTTGCAGGTAGGTTCGAATCGACCTTGTCGCCACTATTAAATCCGTGAATCTTAAGGTATGGTGTTCTTCAATAAATAGATGGAGACTGCAGATCAACAATCAACAGGTGTTTACTGGACGAGGGTAGTCTAAAAACTAACAGTACAGATGCCTGCTCAGGGCTTATATACAGGTGTGGTCACTGCCGGTACTGCAGTATACAGGAGCTGTAAAAGTAGTTCTCTCTTAAAGGTACATACACTACAGCTTCGACCAGTCGAAGAGGGCCAAGGCGCCCAACATCTCAGTCTCCAATTGGGTCAGAGTCCGCAGGCCTCACCGCAACAAAAAGATGGCCTCATTCTGGTCCTCCCCTCTCCAAATCAGCCGCCAACTTGGACCAGCCACTTTCTGCCTCACTGACAGCTCTCGGTGGCATGCCAGCCGCCTTCGGAAGGTGCCAGCACCCCCTGATGCGGGATTATACGGATCTAATCCCCAAGCCTTACCCCCCAGAGTGGCAGGATGCACATGTGGCTCAGCCAGCCAACCCTCAAACAGATATTGTGCCTCAGCCTGCTCCTCACCAGTCCCCACCTCGGCCTGCTCTTTACCAGTCCGCACCTCGGCCTGTTCGTACACGTTCTCACCCTGGCCACCTACAGGACTTTGTCACTACATTTCATGTTTGAAATTCTGTGAGGGGGGAGGAAATGTTATGTCTGACATTGGTGATAGGTACTCGATTGCCTTGGCCTGAGCACATGGAGTTTGATAGTGCTGTTATCGTTGTATTGTGTCTGACATTGGATATAGGTATTGTGGTAAACCACTGTATTGTATATTGCCACCTCTGGGTGGCGCTGTGTATGGAGGCATGCCTCAGCTGACTCCACCCACCACTGTGTGGGTTTCGTTCAGACTTGTTCAGTCACTCACGAAGAAGCATGGTCTCTTCTTAGCTAATAAAAGCCTTATTCATCTCTTCTTTCGACTCATCATCTCTTCTTCGACTCATCACCTTTTATGAAGTAATTGATAAGCGTATCAATTTTATTAGCTAAAAGTTAAATGGCGACACCTGAGGAGCAACAACAGCAACGGATACAGCAGACATTGCTGAGAGCCCTCAGACCACCACGCCTGGACCTCGACCCTCAAGATGTGGGTGCATCAGCCAAGTTTGAATACTGGCTGAGCTGCTTTGAATCCTTCCTCGCAATCTCACAGGTTACAGAGGAGGATCACAAACTGAAAATTTTGACCGCCCAGGTGAGCCATCAAGTATATATGCTAATCCGGGACTCTAATACGTACGTGGCGGCCCTCGAGCTACTAAAAGGGCAATATACGCGCCCAGTGAACACAATTTACGCCCGACACCTCTTGGGATCCCGCAGGCAGCAACCGGGAGAATCGGTAGGGGCATTTGCACGGGCGCTACTGGCACTCTGCAGAGACTGTGATTGTAAAGCGGTAACGGCTGTGGAGCACGCGCAGGGACTCGCCTGTGATGCCTTCGTCAGGGGCCTCCAGTCAGACCACACCCGGCAGAGACTGCTAGAAAGCAAGGAACCCGACCTGAAGACGGCCATTGCCCTTGCGCTCTCGTTAGAGGAGGCCCACCGAAACCTCGAGGCATACCCCCGTAACGGCGCCGAGACATGGCAATCGAAACCGTGGGACACGGGACCGCCGCCCCCGGCACCAACCGCTGCAGCGACCCAACCAAGACAGCAGCCTCCGGTAAGAACTGCTTCGATGCCCAGTAACCAGGCCCAAGAATGCTATTTCTGTGGCCAGTTAAAACATCCCAGAGCGCACTGCCCAGCTAAGACAGCTACCTGCTCGGGCTGCGGGAAGAAAGGCCATTACGCTAACGCCTGCAAGGGGAAGCCAGCCAGCAGCGCAGCGTGCGGGCCGTGGGAGCAGCCATCTTATCCGCCATTTTGTGTACCCCCGGCCGCATGGCATCCGCCGCCATCGTATCCAACGCACTCAACCGCCATTTCGTCACCGGAACCGACCACCGTCTCGGCGGATGACTATAGTGACTCACTAAGCCACATACTGGCCTCCGTGACGCTGGATCAAGGCCACCCTCACCATCTATCCAGCTCCATGATGGATATCGCGGTAAACGGCCGCGCCACCAGTTGCCTGATCGACAGCGGGAGCACAGAGAGTTTCGTCCACCCCGACACGGTACGTAGCCACTCCCTCACGATTCTGCCAACGCACCATCGCATTTCTATGGCGTCCAAGTCCCAGTCAATGGACATCAGCGGCTACTGTGTGGTGACCCTGTCAGTAGGGGGCACTGAATATCAAAAATTTAAACTGCTAGTCCTGCCCCGTCTTTGCGCTGCCGTCCTGCTAGGGTTGGATTTTCAGTGCCACCTTAAGAGTGTCACACTAGCATACGGTGGACCCCTCCCCCCACTCACAGTCTGCAACCAACAACTTTTAAATCGCCCGCTGCAAACCACCTGCAGCCTTTCCACATTAAAAGTCCCCCCCCCTCCCCTGTTCGCTAACCTCACCCGCGACTGTAAACCCATCGCTACCAAAAGCAGGCGGTACAGTGCCGGGGACAGAGCTTTTATCAGCTCTGAGGTGGAGCGGCTCTTGAAGGAGGGCATTATCGAAGGTAGCACTAGCCCCTGGCGAGCCCAGGTTGTAGTCGTTAAAACCACTGCAAAACGCCGCATGGTAATCGACTACAGCCAAACCATAAACCGGTACACCCAGCTGGACGCGTACCCCCTCCCTCGCATATCTGATATGGTCAATCAGATTGCGCAATACAATGTATTCTCCACCATCGACCTTAAGTCAGCGTACCACCAGCTGCCCATCCGCCATGAGGACCGCCAGTATACTGCCTTCGAGGCAAACGGCCGCCTCTACCACTTCCTTAGGGTCCCCTTCGGCGTCACCAACGGGGTTTCGGTCTTCCAAAGGGAGATGGACCGAATGGTTGACCAGAACGCGCTGCGGGCAACCTTCCCCTATTTGGATAACGTCACCATCTGCGGCCACGACCAGCAGGACCACGACGTTAATCTAGCAAATTTCCTCCGTACGGCCCAACGGCTGAACCTAACGTACAATAAGGAAAAATGTATGTTTCACACCAAGCGCCTGGCCATCCTCGGCTGCGTGGTGGAGAACGGAGTCATCGGGCCCGACCCCGACAGAATGCGCCCCCTAATGGAGCTACCCCTTCCCCACTGCCAAAAAGCACTGAAGAGATGCCTGGGGTTTTTCTCCTACTACGCCCAGTGGGTGCCCCTCTATGCAGACAAAGCCAGGCCCCTCATCAAAGCCACCTCCTTCCCCCTGACACCAGAGGCGTGTGCAGCCTTCACTCTTATCAAGAACGATATCGCGAAGGCCACAATGCACGCGGTGGATGAGTCCATCCCCTTCCAAGTGGAGAGCGATGCCTCCGACTTCGCCCTAGCCGCGACCCTTAACCAGGCGGGCAGACCCGTGGCCTTTTTCTCAAGGACCCTCCAGGGCCCCGAGACGAGACACTCCTCCGTCGAAAAGGAGGCCCAGGCTATTGTAGAAGCGGTGCGTCACTGGAGGCATTACCTGGCCGGGAAACGATTTACCCTGCTCACTGACCAGCGTTCAGTAGCTTTTATGTTTAATAATAAGCAGAGGGGTAAAATCAAGAACGACAAGATCTTGAGGTGGAGAATCGAACTCTCCACCTACAATTATGATATCTTGTATCGGCCAGGGAAACTCAATGAGCCCCCAGATGCCCTATCACGTGGTACATGCGCCAACGCGCAGAGTGATAGGCTGCAGTCCCTCCACAATGACCTCTGCCACCCGGGGGTCACCAGGTTTTTCCATTTTATCAAATCCCGTAACCTGCCCTACTCCATCGAGGAGGTCAGGACCATGACCAAGAGCTGCCAAATCTGCGCCGAGTGCAAACCGCACTTCTATAGGCCGGACAGAGCAAGCCTGATCAAGGCCACCCGCCCCTTCGAACGCCTGAGCGTCGATTTTAAAGGGCCCCTCCCCTCCGCTGACCGCAATGTGTACTTCCTCAACATAGTTGATGAGTACTCCCGTTTCCCCTTTGCCATCCCTTGCCCAGACATGACCAGTACCACGGTCATCAAGTGTCTGAATGACATCTTCGCTCTGTTCGGGTTCCCCAGCTATATACATAGCGACAGGGGCTCATCGTTCATGAGCGACGAACTTCGGCAGTACCTGCTAACAAGAGGTATCGCCACGAGCAGGACCACCAGTTACAACCCCCGGGGGAACGGCCAGGTGGAAAGGGAGAACGCGACGGTTTGGAAGGCAGTCCTCTTAGCACTAAAATCTAAGGGCCTTCCGACCTCCCGCTGGCAGGAGGTCCTCCCTGCAGCGCTTCACTCCATTCGGTCACTGCTTTGTACTGCCACTAATGCGACCCCTCATGAGAAAATGTTCGTTTTCCCCCGGAAGTCTACATCGGGAACCTCGCTACCGGCATGGTTGACTTCTCCTGGGCCCGTCCTACTGCGGAGGCACGTGAGGACGCATAAAACGGACCCCCTGGTCGAGCGGGTGCACCTCCTACACGCCAACCCCCAGTATGCCTGGGTGACATACCCAGACGGGCGGGAGGACACGGTCTCCATACGAGATCTCGCACCCTCGGGTACCCCTGAATTACCACCGTTATCCCCCTTACCACCGTTATCCCCCTTACCACTGTTATCCCCCACCACCCCTCCCAACCCAACCCCTGCAGACGGCATGCCAAAGCCCCAGGAATCTTCGCCAACCACCCAGACACCAGACCCGACGTCGGATGCTGCAACACCACCGCCGCCACCACGACGATCAGGACGTCAGACAAGGCCTCCTGATAGACTTAACTTGTAGTACCCTTCACCCCGCCGGACTTCACATTAAACAAGGGGTGAATGTGGTAAACCACTGTATTGTATATTGCCACCTCTGGGTGGCGCTGTGTATGGAGGCATGCCTCAGCTGACTCCACCCACCACTGTGTGGGTTTCGTTCAGACTTGTTCAGTCACTCACGAAGAAGCATGGTCTCTTCTTAGCTAATAAAAGCCTTATTCATCTCTTCTTTCGACTCATCATCTCTTCTTCGACTCATCACCTTTTATGAAGTAATTGATAAGCGTATCAGGTATTCGATTGCTTTTGCCTGTAAGTGTGTGTTTGGATCAGCCATTAAAAGCAACATGAACTGAGCTCTGCATATGGCCTCTGGATTATCTTTGCAAACGCAACATTGCTCAGCAGCATACAGATGCTGAGCCTCAGTGGCCATCCAGAAAGAGGGCATTCCTGGAGGTGCAGCAAGATGTGCAGGAGGCTGTAATCGGTTTTGCGACCGTGATGTCTGCAAATTTACAGAGAATGGAAGAGTCCATCTCCAACATGAGCACCACCGTGTCGCAGGCGATGGCGACTGCAGGCTCTTCCATGGAAAGGATGGCCACCTCCATGGAGCAGCTGATGTACCACTCACATGAACACATGCTATCCCAGGAGAATAGATGGCAGAGGCTCATAGACCTCCTCTGTAGGAGAGATGTCAGCATAGACATGGGTCCTTATGGCCCCACTGATGTGCAGCAAGGTGTTCTCCAGCTACTTGCTAGCAGGGAAGTGCGGGTGGCCCATGAGAGGGATGATGGTGAGAGGGGACATGGAAGTGGGGGCTCCTCTCAAAGCGCTCACACTTTTCCCCCATTGCCATCTCCTCAGCCAGAGCCCCAAATGCCTCCTCGGACAGCGATGGCCAAGTCTGCCCCTGCACAGTTGCAGGAGGAGCAGACTTTGGTGGGGCCATCACAGGCTCCAAGACCCAGAGGACATCTGCCAAGAGTGTTTAAGCAGTCACAGCAGGGAATTGAACAGGCTGTCTCTACCTCTGCTGAAGCCACAGGGGTAGCAGCTCATAGAAGCACGCAGAAGAGAAAGATGACACACAAGTAGATTCACAAGGGTAGCCACTAGGGTGTTTTATTCAATGTTAATGTCAAGTTTCCATTAATGTAATCTCAACCATAAAAATCTTTATTTTCAACACTTTCCGGACTTGGAGAAATTTGTGTACACCTTTGGAAGTGGCTTAGTGAGTTGCAGTGACTGGTGAGACATAACGGTACCTCCACCAATGGATTGGTCATTGTGGGGATGCTTTATGGTGTTGCTGTGGGGTGGCTTCAACCTGGCACAGCATGTGGCAGCCATATGGGTGTACAGCATAAAGTTAAGTAAACCTGGCCATGATGAGGCCATCCCTGGCCTCCCGGGCAGCAATGTGCTCGGGTGCTAATGCCCTCTGTCCTGTGCAGCATCAGGTGATTGCGGAGAAGGTTGGTACCTGTTGTTGGTGCTGCTGGTGTGCCTGGTGCTGCTGGTGTTGGGGCTGATCGTGGTGGGATTCTGAGGACCAAGGTGAGACAGCGTAAACAGCATCCATGCTGATGGAATAGATGGCAGGTGAAGTAGAGATGACAGAAACAATCTGTCAGTGGTGAGAGAGGTTCTTCCAATGAGGTGACACTGTTAAATCTGTACTGGCAAAGTAGTCAGCAACAGCTTCTGCCTGAGGAAAGTGATCAGCTGTGAGGTTGGAGCTTTTATAGTATATTTGATGCTGTCAAGTAATCAGCTGGAGCAATGGCCACTCAACTCCCGCCTCAGGTTGACAGACGTGGTTCGTGAGCTGTGTGACTCCCGTGGTCATGCAGGGAAATTTGAAATGTAGGGGGAGAAAGGCTCTTAAGTGTCTGACAAAAAGCTTATAATGATTTCAATTAGGTCACCTGCCTCACCGGCAAATGTGCACAAGGGAAAGGCACATGGGGGGCGGGATGACTGCTGGTTCCCAACCCACTTTTTTCATATTTCCCACCCGACCCGCCTCCGATCGCGCCCGCACGGACCCCAGAAAATTCTGGCCATGGTCATTGTTCCAACAGAAAACACGTAATATTCCCCTCTAGAGGCTGAATTAATACATTGCTGTGACTCTGGTAGCACTCTCACCTCGGAGTCAGACGGTTGGGGGGTTCAAGACCCATGCCAGACACTTGAGCACAAAAACATGACCTGCACTTCAGTGCAGCCTGAGGTACTGTCCTTCAGATGAGACGTTAAACTGAGGCTTCGTCTGCCTTCTCAAGTAGGCGTAAAAGAACCTGTGGCACTATTTTAAAGAAGAGCAGAGTTCTCCCCGGTGTCCTGGCTAAAATTTATCCTGTCAGCCTGAAAGAGGACAGCCGGTTTGTCCTCCATGGACCCACTGACACTGCCCCTGTGCGCAAAAAGCATTTTTAGGTTCATTCTTGCATTGTTCAGCCTGCAGAGACATGAGAAAAACCTTCCTTTGTTTTTGTTTGGAATGGTCAATTAGGGCTTTCTTCCAAAAGCAAAATACTGCGGATGCTGGAAATCTGAAATAAAAACAGAAAAAGCTGGAAATACTCAGCAGGTCAGGCTGCATCTGTGGAGAGAGAAACAGAGTTCACGTTTCAGGTCGATGACCCTTCGTCAGAACTGGAAAAAGTTAGAGATGGTAACAGGGTTTTAAGCAAGTGTAGGGGCAGGGAAAGGGAGGAGGGGAGGAAAGAACAAAAGGGAAGGTCTGTGATAGGGTGGAAGGAATGAGTGATTAAATGCCAAAAGGGATGATAGTACAAAGCAAAAGGAGATGGTAATGGGACAAGTAAAGAACAAAAGATGTGTCTAGAAGCAGTGTAAATGGGAATCATCAACAGCTGCCATGTGAAAAAATAGGGGCAGAGGTTATGGTCTGAAATTGTTGAACTCGATGTTGAGTCCAGAAGGCTGTAAAGTGCCTAATCGAAAGAGGAGGTGCTGTTCCTCGAGCTTACGTTGAGCTTCATTGGAACAGTGTAAAAGGCCGAGGACGAAGAGGTCAGAGTGGGAGTGGGGCGGGGAATTAAAATGACAGGCGACCGGAAGCTCGGGGTCATGCTAACGGACTGAACGGAGGTGTTTGCAAAGCGGTCACCCAATCTGCATTTGATCTTCCCAGTGTAGAGGAGACCACATCGTGAGCAGCGAATACAGTATACTAGATTGCAAGTAGTCCAAGTAAATCGATGTTTCACCTGGAAGGAGTGTTTGGGGCCCTGGACAGTGGGAAGGGAGGAGGTAAAAGGGCAGGTGTTGCATCTCCTGCACTTTCTTCTCTTTATCATAGTCTGTACCTTTTTCAGTACTGTATCAGACAGTATCAGTATCATTGGTAGGAAAGATACTAGAATCTTTGCTGAAAGATCAGATAAAATATCTAGAGATGGAGAATCTAATAAAAATGTCAGCATGAATTTCTAATAGGAAGTTAATGATTAACCAACCTTATTAAATTCTTTGAAGAAATAACAGAATGGATAGGCAAAGTGGATGTGGTATACATGGACTTTCAGAAGACCTTTGATAAGGTGCCACATAAGAGACTCAAGACAAAGGTTAACAATCAGAGTGTGTGGGGTCAGAGGCCAGGTCATTGAATGGATTGAAAGATGACCACAAAAGAGAAAAAAGAGGGTGGGAGTTAAGGGAAGTTCCTTGGACTGGCAGAAAGTGGGAAGTGGTGTCCCGCAGGGATCCATGCTGGGACCACTGTTGTTCACCATATATTAAATTAATTGGATTCAGAAATTGGAGGTATGGTGTAGAAATTTGCAGTTGATACCAAATTGTGGTGGTGGGGTGCTGGGAGGGGGTGGTGGGCAGTGGTATAGCTAATAATATGGAGGATTGCACCAAAATACAGGAAGACATAAACAGGTTTGCAGACTAGACCGATAAATGGTAAATTAAATTCAATACAGTGAATGTATGTGGTGGTTCATTCTGGTAAGAGTAATAGGTCAGTTATTCCTTGGAAGGTAAGAAACTAAATGGGATAGAAGAGATCTGGGAATACAGGTACATAAATCATTAAAAGTAGCAACAAGTTAAAAAGGTCATAAAAGAGTGCAAACAAGGATTCATTTCTGAAGAAATAGAATACAAAAACAGTGAGGTATTGTTAAAATATCTATACAACCTTGGATAGACCACACTTGGAGTACTGTGTGCACTTCTGGTCGCCATACTACAAAAAGGATATTGAAGAAAGTGCAGAAAGGATGTTACCAGAATTGAAAGGATGCAACTATCAGGAAAGATTGAGTGGGCTGGAGCTCTTTTCTTTGGAAAAGAGAAGACTAAGAGGAGAACTGATAGAGGTTTTTCAAATGATGAAGGGGTTCAATGGAGTGAATGTGGAGAAACTGTTTCCAGTTGTGAGTAACCCAAAGATGTTTTATAAATACATAAAGAGCAAGAGGATAACTAAAGAAAGAGTAGGGCCTATTACAGACCAAAAAGGTAACCTGTGTGTGGAGGCGGAAGAACTGGGTATGATTCTTAATGAATACTTTGCATATTTCTTCACAGAAGAGAGGGACGTTTCAGACATTGTACTTAAGGAGGAGGAGTGTGAAATATTAAATAAAATAAACATAGAGAAAGAGGAAATATCAAGAGGTTTAGCATCTTTGAAAGTCGATAAATCGCCAGGCCTGGATGAAATGTATCCCAGACTGTTAAGAGAGGGAAGGGAGGAAGTAGCAAAGGCTCTTGTAATGATCAATAACATGTCATTCTATAGTGGACACTAGGTGGAGCCGTAGAGCTGTGTAGAGCTGTATATAGCTGTATGTATATTAAGACTACATTACCCATGAGGCACTAGGCTACCCACAAGGCAGCAGTCAAGATGGATGCCTCTACAGATACTGTACCTAGTCCACATGTGCTCAATAAAAGTGTCTAGCAAAAGCTAGTTGTGTTCATAATAAGAATGTCTATTTATTAATGAACATAAGATGGTACCAGGATGGTGAAGATCTGCTGAAAATTGTGAAAAGTGACATGGAGAATTTGAAGCCACCAGAGCGCTTGAAACTCACCGGAAATATCGACTACAATTGGCAGACTCTTAAACAACAATTCAAACTCTACATTAAAGCCATCAGATTCGGTACGAAGCCAGACGCAAGGAAGATAGCGTTGCTGCTTACGGTTGCAGGCCCACAGGCGATAGAGGTATTTAATACATTTGTATTTAATCCAGAGGAGAACAGAGAAAAATTAGAAGATGTGCTAAAAAAATTTGATGCACATTGCTCTCCCAAAAAGAATGAGACCTATGAAAGATACATCTTCCGTTCTCGGACACAGCAGCAAAATGAGACTTTTGATAGCTTTATAACTGATCTGAAACTGAAAGCACAGACATGTAATTTCTCTGAGCTCAAAGCATCCATTATTCATGTCCAGATTGTGTTTGGTATTCATGATAAAAAAGTCAGGGAACGTCTGTTGAGAGAAACCGAACTAAATTTGGAAAATGCGGTGAAAATATGTCAAGCCAGCGAGCTAGCTCGAAAGCACGCAAAGACTTTCAGTGAAATCAATAATGATGCGATTGTAATGAGTGATAATGCTGCTGTCGGTGCTGTGTCCTACAAGGGGAAGAAACGTGGGCAGAACAGAAATGAAAAGCAATCGGAGGATGAAATTTTTAATTGTAAACGCTGTGGTTACAAACACCAGTTAAGACAATGCCCAGCGTTTGGAAAAATGTGCACAAAGTGTAATGGAAAGAATCACTTTGCCAAACAATGCTTTTCAAAAGTAAAAACTAAGAAAGGGCAACGAGTTAATGTAATTGAGGACACTGATTTAAGTGAGACATTTTTTGTAGGAATGGTGTCATGTGACAATATCAAAAAGGATACAGAAAATGTGCAGCCCTCAGAAATGGACAATGCTGAACATAAAGTTAATGCAGTAAAAGAGGACAAATGGATGATCCCACTGCAGGTAAATGGAGCATTAGTTACCTTGAAACTAGACACTGGGGCAAAAGCAAACTTAATCAGTATGAGTGACATTAACAATATGAAAGAAAAGCCCAAAATACAGAAAAAGTCAGTACTACTGAAGGACTATAATGGACAGAAAATAGATAGCTTAGGTGTATGCAGACTTAAAGTGACAGTCAAAGACAAAGTGCATCATCTCATGTTTTCTGTTGTGGCTGAAAGACTTGATTCACTACTGGGTGACAATGCTTGTGAGGACTTAGAACTGGTCAAGAGAGCCTACCGTATAAACTGTGCCATAAGCAGACCAGATGACTCGGTGGATTCTGTAGTGAATAATTTCCAGGATGTCTTCAAAGGATTTGGAGTTCTACCATTCACTTACAAGATCCAGCTAAAGGAGGATGCTCAGCCAGTGGTACATGCTCCACGAAGAGTTCCAGCACCCCTGCGTGACCGGCTCAAGAATGAACTGGACAGAATGACCACACTAGGAGTCATCAGGAAAGTCGAACAGCCAACAGACTGGGTTAACTCCATGGTATGTGTAAAGAAAAAGAACAATGATCTAAGAATATGCATGGATCCAAAGGACTTAAATGCAAACATAAAACGTGAACACTACCAGATTCACAAGCGAGAAGAAATCACCAGTGAAATGGCAGGTGCCAGATACTTTACAAAGCTCAATGCCTCACAAGGATTTTGGCAACTAAAACTGGATGAAGAGAGCAGCAAATACTGTACCTTCAACACACCATTTGGCAGGTATTGTTTCCTCAGAATGCCTTTCGGGATAATATCTGCATCTGAAATCTTTCATAGAGCGATGGAACACAGAATTGAAGGTCTGGAAGGAGTTCGGGTCTATGTTGATGACATCATCATCTGGGGCTCTACACTGAAAGAACACAATGAGAGACTGACTAAAGTGCTACAGAGCATACGCCGGAATGGACTGAAGCTCAACAAAGCCAAGTGTCAGTTTGGCGTCCAGGAAGTTACTTTCCTAGGAGATAATCTATCTGGTAAAGGAATAGAGCCAGATATGGAAAAAGTAAATGCCATACTCAAAATGCCCCGACCCACTGACAAAAAAGGAGTGCTACGCATCATGGGGATGATAAACTTCATTGGAAAGTTCATTCCTAACTTGTCAGCCAAGACAGCCTGTCTGCAAGACCTGCTACATAAAACAAATGAGTTCGCATGGACTGAAAGACATGAACAAGAGTGGATAAACCTCAAAACAGTGCTGACAACCACACCTGTACTCACCTTCTTTGACCCAACAAAAAGAATCAAAGTGTCAACGGATGCATCAAAAGATGGCCTAGGTGCGGTCTTGCTACAAGCAGAGGGTGAAGATTGGAAGCCTGTTGCCTATGCCTCCAGGTCTATGACTGATACTGAGTGTCGATACGCCCAGATTGAAAAGGAATGTCTAGGCTTGGTAGTTGGACTAGAAAAGTTTCATGGCTACATATATGGACTTCCCACCTTCAGAGTTGAGACAGACCACAGCCCTCTGGTTGCCATCATAAAAAAAACCTGAATGAGATGTCTCCAAGGATTCAATGACTCACGATGAAGCTGCAAAGATATGACTTTGAACTGATCTACACACCAGGCAAATACATAGTGTTAGCAGATGCACTATCCCGAGCACCCACAATGAGTCATGTGAGCTCTACTGAAGAAGACGTGGATGTTCATGCGAGTATGGTCACTGCTGCGCTGCCCGAGTCAGACACAAAATTAAAGCAAATAGCAGAAGAAACAGTAAAAGATACAGTATTACAAACAGTAATAGAGAACATTCATCATGGTTGGCCAAAAGGTTCCTGTCCAAAATATTTTCACTTAAGGTCAGAATTGAGTGTCGCAAGTGGACTATTACTAAAACAGAACAGAATAGTCATTCCACAGGCTCTACGTCAAGACATGCTCAAAAGGATTCATGAGGGACACCTCGGAATTGAAAAATGCAAAAGGAGGGCAAGAGACACTGTTTATTGGCCTGACATAAATAAGGACATTGAGAACATGATAGGCAAATGTGAGACATGTCAGAAACACCAAAACAAACAAGCAAAGGAACCAATGATAGTAGCTGACATACCAACAGCAGCATGGCAAAAGGTTGGTATGGACCTTTTTCATTTAAATGGTAAAGACTATCTAATAGTGATTGACTACTATTCTAACTATCCTGAGATGGCGCTGCTCTCAAGCACCACAGCAAGCAGTGTCATAATGCATGTGAAATCCATCTTCGCCAGACATGGAATTCCCAGGATTGCCATTAGCGACAATGGTCCGTGCTTCAACTGTAAGGAGTGGCAACGGTTTGCAACACATTATGACTTTCAGCACATCACATCCAGTCCATTGTATGCTCAGTCAAATGGTAACACAGAGAGAGGTGTTCAAGTTCTCAAGCAGCTACTGAAGAAAGCGACAGAAAGCAAGTCTGATCCTTATCTCGCCCTGCTGAGCTACCGAGCCTCACCTTTAGACTGTGGTTCTTCACCTGCTGAACTACTAATGGGTCGCAAGTTGCGCACCATGCTACCCTGCTGTGCAAAAGAACAGCAAAGTGAGGAACTGAGACAGAGACTTCAACTGTTAAAGCTGAAACAGAAATCATACTATGACAAGTCATCCAAAACTCTAAAACCATTGACAAGGGATGATGTTGTCAGGATTGAGGATCCAGATGCATGGAACAGGAAAGCTACAGTTCTTGAGGAAGTAGGACCAAGGTCATACACTGTTAGAACTGAGGAAGGACAGATTCTCAGGAGAAACCGCCGTTCCCTCCTAAAAACACAAGAGACTATTCAAGACCAGATTGATGACAATGCCGCAACTGCATCTTGTCATTCACTGCCAGAACAATCTCATGAAGACACATCAGACTTACCCATGTTGAGAAGATCCACACGTGAAGTAAAAAAGCCTGATAGGCTTAATCTTTGAGTGCAATGTAAAGCTTTGAAAATGTGTTGACTGTTTTGAAAATGTTTATGTTTATAGAGCACTAACAAAAGTGTTACTGATATTATCTTTATTGTTTTCTTGAAAGTTGATTGATATTGATTTTGTTAAACCTCAAAGAAAGGGGGATGTAATGATCAATAACATGTCATTCTATAGTGGACACTAGGTGGAGCCATAGAGCTGTGTAGAGCTGTATATAGCTGTATGTATATTAAGACTACATTACCCATGAGGCACTAGGCTACCCACAAGGCAGCAGTCAAGATGGATGCCTCTACAGATACTGTACCTAGTCCACATGTGCTCAATAAAAGTGTCTAGCAAAAGCTAGCTGTGTTCATAATAAGAATGTCTATTTATTAATGACCATCATTTTCCAATCCTCGCGGGCTACAGGCAGGTGACATAGGACTGGAGGACTGCTAACATTCTACCATTGTTTAAAAAAGGAGTAAAGGGATAGACTGAATAATTACAGGCCAGTCAGCCTAACCTCAGTGGTGGGAAAATTATTGGAAAAATATCTGAGGGTGAGTATAAATCATCATTTAGAAAGTCACAGATTAATCAAGGACAGTCAGCATGGATTTGTTAAGGGAAGATCGCGTCTGACTAACTTGATTGAATTTTTTGAGGAGATAACGAGGAGGGTTAATGAGGGTAGAGCATTTGATGTACTCTACATGGATTTTAGCAAGGCCTTTGACAAGGTCCCACATGGCAGGTTGGTCAACAAAGTAAAAGCCCATGGGATCCAAGGGAAAGTGGCAACTTGGATCCAAAATTGGCCGAGTGGCAGGAAGCAAAGGGTAATGGTCGAAGGGTATTTTTGTGACTAGAAGGCTGTTTCCTGTGGGGTTCTGTAGGGCTCTGGACTAGGTCCCCTGCTTTTTGTGGTACATATCAATGATTTAGACTTCAATGGGCATGATTAAGAAGTTTGCAGATGATACAAAAATTGGCTGTGTTGTTGATAGTGAGGAAGATAGCTATAGACTGCAGGAAGATATAAATGGACTGGTCAGGTGGGCAGAAAAGCGGCAAATGGAATTCAATCTGGAGGAATGTGAGCATTTGGGAGAGCTAACAAGGCATGAATATACACAATAAATGGTAGGATACTGAGAAATGTAGAGGAACAGTGGGACATTGGAGTGCATGTCCACAGATCCCTGAAGGTAGCAGGACAGGTAGATAAGATGGTTAAGAAGGCATATGAGATACTTTCCTTTATTAGCCAAGGCATAGAATATAAGAGCAGAGAGGTTATGCTAGAACTGTATAAAACACAAGTTAGGCCACAACTGGAGTACTGCCTACAGTTCTGGTCACTACATTACAGGAAAGATACAATTGCACTACAGAGGGTACAGAGGAGATTTACGGGGATATTGCTAGCACTGGAGAATTTTAGCTATGAGGAAAGATTGGACAGGCTGGGGTTGTTTTCTTTGGAACAGAGGAGGCTGAGGGGAAACTTAATTGAGGTGTATAAAATTATGAGGGGCCTAGAGGTCAATAACCGGAGGTATAGATTTAAAGTAATTGGTAGAAGGATTAGAGGGATGTTGAGGAGAAATGTTTTCACCCAGAGGGTGGTAAGGGTCTGAAACTCACTGCCTGAAAGGGTGGTAGAGGCAGAAACCCTCATCACATTTAAAAAGTACTTGGATACGCATTTGAAGTGTCGTAACCTACAGGGCTACGGACCAAGAGCTGGAAAGTGGGATTAGGGTGGAGAGCTCTTTTTCGACTGGCGCAGACACGATGGGCCAAATGGCCTCCTTCTGTGCCATAAATTTCTATGATTGTATGAAGAGGGCATAAATATAAGATAGCCATTAACAGATCAAATAAAGATTTTAGGAGGAAGTTCTTTATACAGAGTGATGAAAATGTGAAACTTGTTCTCACATAGAGTGGTTGATGCACTTAAGGACAGGCTTGATGCACAGATGAGGGAGAAGCAGATAGAGGGATATGGGGGGGAGGCAGTTTAGGAAAAGGTAATTAGAATAAGAGGAGGGTTGTGTGGAGTACAAACACCAACAGAGACCAGGTTGGCCAAATGATTTGTTTCTGTGCTGTAGATTCCACGTACATCTATGTCCAAACATGCTGCTGAGTGGCTGTATGCTGAGAGGGAGCCCAAGTTCATGCGAGGCTTACACCAATTAAAGCTAGCTTGCACTTCTTAAAGCCAGTCTGCACCTCTTAAAGGGGAGGTGCATTCTGGCTGCAGCAGGTACCGGAAGTCATTGTAAAGGAGTGTGTGACCTACAGGAAGAGTGAGGATGGCACAACATGGCAGAGATTTTCTGATGCAGCACTTGAGGCCCTGGTGCAGGAGGTGGACAGGAGGAGTAGTGTCCTCTATCCACAAGGGGCCAGGAGGCCCTCTAGACAGACACGGAGAAGGGAATGGAAGCAGATAGCCGTCGCTGTCAATGAGAGCAGTGTCGCCCTGAGGACCTAGATACAGTGCAGGAAGAAGTTTAATGACCTCACACGAGTGGTCGTGGTCAGTGAATTCATCTTCAAATTCCATATCCCACAAACTGCACCACAAGCCTCACACACTGCTCAATTCACCACACCCCCATTACTCATCTACCCACAATCTCGATCAATCATGGCTCATACCTCACATTCATAGATTCATCTCATCCCCACACACTTACCACTGCTGCAAGCCTCACACCCATATCTCACAGCTTACACACCTGCCAGCTATTCGACCATGACAGCCACAGCAGCCAAACACAGTGAACCACACTCACTGACACACTTTCCTCTCTCTTGTAGGACAAGGTGGTTCATCATCATAAGCAGTTGCAGCTAACTGGAAGGGGACAGGCGCGCCTCCATATCCTGACACCGCTCAAGGAGATGGTGCGTGCCATAATTGGAGTGGCTATGACTGAGCCCGTGGCCAGCGGCAGCGCTGAAAGCATTGAAGATGACAGTATGCTCATACCTAATCTTCCTCTCTCATCCCACAATCCTGTCTGCCTTACAAGCTGCAGATGGTGTAAGCATGCACCTCTTCCTTCACCCCCCTCCCCTTCACCACAACCCTACCCTTGTGCCTTTCTCATTTCAGAGGCCCAAAAAATCCAACCTGGCCAGCCAGTGGTGCAAGAGGAAGAGGAAGAGGAAGAGGAGAGTGATGATGAAGAAGAAACAACATCACTCGTTCTGACACTGACAGCCACCAGCTCAGGTACTGGCACTGCGCGGACTTTAGAGGGTACCTTAGAGGCGGGATCGGCATGTGGTGAGTCACCGGGCCTGAGTGGGCTGCTGCCATGGCAGGGGAAAGAGTAGCACTGGTGCCAGCTCCCCGGAGGGCTAGCTCACACACGACTTTGATGGGTGGCCTACAAAACAATGCTAATGGGTATGTACAGCGAAATGCTTGGTGTATTGGCAGGACTGCCAGAAAGCTTGAATGCAATGTCAAGGGGCATGGAGGAGTGCAGCACCAACCTTGCGCAGGGCTTTGCGAAGAGTGTGGAGCCTATCCTGTCCAGAGTGGAAGGTGTGGGCAAATCCATTAGAGCTCTTGTGGATCCAACCATCATGCAGCGTCTGATGGCCGATGTCTCAGCTTCCATTGCAGCACAAGCAGCAGCCACCTGATGTCTGAGTGCTGCACTGGAAGCTCAGACTGAAGTCATGCAAGCTTAGCTTACTGGCACACAAGCACAGACTGGTGCCATTGTGGCTGTGGTCACCAGTGTTGAAAGGGGCTTGCAGGGTGTTGTAATGTATTATCACATGGTTTAGTATGAGCATGCTCATTTCACTCTAGCCTAGTAAACAAGCACCTTGACGAGCAGCTCATCGTGGCTCTGTCCTTCATTTGTTCTACCCACATATATTACATTTTTGGCGATGAGAATGGGATCCCAAAGCCATTTTTAGGGATCATGGAAGGACACAGTGTTCAACCTTCGAGTGGAAAAGTTTAAGATGAATTTGTGACACCTGAACTGAATTTTTTGCAATGTTTTAATGTTAATGCTGATACAGAATCATCTGTGCTTCACCTTTGTGTGTATGTATACACAGCAACAGCGGCGTTGATTCTCACAGGTACACAGGTAGCGTGCTGAGTCACTGTTCGGCAGGATCGGGACAACCATGGCCACGCCTACAGGATTCATCCGAAGCCTCGGCATGTTTGACCGAGCTCGCAAACCATCCAGTTCTTAAATTGAGCAGATGGAGATGTTTTTTTAAGGTCAATAATATTATTGAGACCGAAGGTGCAGATGGGAATGTTCAAGCTCAAAATAAATTAATTTGTGAACATTAAAAAGCTATTTTTCTAATGGAGATCGGGCCAGATGTCTACGGAACTTTGACAAACCTACTCGCACCAGGGAAAGTGAAGGATGCGTCATTTGAAGACATTGTCGAGAAACTCAAGGACCATTTCGATGCAAAGCTGTTAGAAATAGCAGAGAGCTAGAAGTTTGGTGCCGGAAACCAAAACCAAAGTGAAACCATCAGAGTAGCTCTTCAGAGCCTGCCTTTGCATTGTAACTTCAACATGTTTTTAGATCGTGTGTTGTGAGATAAGTTTGTGTGTGGACTGGTGGATGAGCGCACACATTCCAAATTACTGAAAACTCCAAACGTAACTGTCATGAATCTTACCATTCATGTAGAAATGACTCATGAGATAACACTGGGCGGCCAGCTGGTGGCGCCGTCCAAGGAAAGTATAAATACGCTGGCGTGGGCCCAGCTTGCTCAGGACCTTTTTGTAACCAGGAACTAGTGATGTAACTAGAGCTCATGGTTGTGAAACAGTTGATTAAAGCCTTGTTTTATACTCAAACCAAGTGCTTAGTAGTTTTCTTACGTCAGTAATGTTTGACAAAGCCTGCAAATTTGCCCTATCAATGGAGATGGCATCTAAGAATGCCAGGGAGCTCCGTCCAACTCAAGTGACTAGTGCAGCTGAGGTCTACAGTCACAAAGCCACCGCCAAACCTAAAGCTGTGAGACTGAGTCAAAAGCATGTCGGTGAGAGCAGTTCAGTGAATTGTTATCGCTGCAATGGAAATCACTCACCACAGTCCTGCCAATATAGAAATGCAAAGTGTTTTCACTGCTAGAAGCAAGGCCATATTTCAACAGCTTGCAGAGCTAGATCTAAAGCAGGAAGTAAGAACCATTCTAGTGGCAATGCAAAGCAGCGACAGCAAAAGGGAGGAATTCACAATATTGAAGTGAACACACCTGATGTTGAAGAATTAGGCATCTACAGTATCTATTCAACTAACGGTAACGCAAGCAGTCGTGAGAAAGACTTCCATACAAAACTTTTGATCAACGAGCAATATATTGATAGAGCAGTCCACCGCCGTGTCGGTACACCTATCATGAGTAAGGATACATATGACAGTAAGTTTAATCAAATATCACTTACAAAGAGTACCATAGTGTTAAAAACCTACTCCAGAGAAATCCTAGAGACATGTGGACAAATGGAATGTACAGTTCAGCACAATGGCCAGTCAGTAAAGCTGTGTATTATTGTAGCGAGTTATAACAACAGGTCAACCCTCATGGGAAAAGACTGGCTGAGAAAGTTAAAACTAGACTGGAAAAACATCTTCAGTGTAGATGCTTCAAAGAAGTGACTCGACACAATGCTGAACAAGTATAAAAGCATGTTCACAGACAGTTATGAGGGCATCACTGGGTATGACACGCATATTTGCATCAAGTCCAACGCGAAGCCTGTCTATTGTAAGGCAAGGCCGGTCCCCTATGCGTTGAAAAGTCAGGTGGAGGAAGAGCTTGCGAAGCTCAAAGAATGGAGTGCTAGTAAAAACTGACAAAAGTGAATGGGCTACCCCGATTGTGGTAGTGCCCAAAGCAGACAAAACTGTACACTTGTGCGGTGACTACAAAGTTACTATCAGCCAAGCAGTTGACGAGGAGCCGTACCCATTACCTACATCGTACGATTTGTATGCAGCCCTCTCTGGGTCAAAGGTTTTCTCTAAGCTTGACCTGTCACTCAGCTGAATGTTGACAAAGAGAGTCAACAGTATCTCACTAACAACACACACAGGCGCTCTACTTGGAGCTCCGACACAGCAAGAGAGCCCCAGGTGGGCAGAGGACATGCTTCAAGGACACCCTCAAAGCCTCCTTGAAAAAGTGCAAGATCCCCACCGACGCCTGGGAATCCCTGGCTCAAGACCGCACAAAGTGAAGGAGAAGCATCCGAAAAGGCGCCGAACACCTCGAGTCTCTTCGCCAGGGGCAAGCGGAAGCCAAATGCAAACAGCGGAAGGAGCGCACGTCAACCCAAGTACCCCACCCACCCGCCCCTTCAACTATCATCTGCCCCACCTGTGACAGAGACTGAAGGTCCCACATTGGACTCATCAGTCACGTGAGAACTGATTTTTAGTGTGGAAGCAAGTCATCCTCGGTTCCAAGGGACTGCCTAAGAAGAAGACGAAGACTATCAACACACACTCGTATACCAAGCTGCCATATGGTGTAACGTCCTTCCCCAAAATCTTACAGGCTACGATGGATAAGATTTTGCAAGGAATATCAAATTTGGAATTCCATCTAGACCACATCAACCACATTGCCCTCATCAACCCTCTCTGTTACCTTATCAATCTTGCAAGGAGTTCCAAATTGTTTATGCAATCAAGATGATGTGCTGATCGCAACAAGCAGCGAGGAAAAAAATCTAGAAATGTTAGATGTAGTGCTTCAAAGGTTGAATGCCCACAACATCAAATTGAAAAGGAGCAAATGTGTTTTTGTGCAGCCCGAGGTTGTGTACCTTGGCCTGAAAGTTGATGCAAATGGCTTGCAACCAGTGAAGGAAAAGATTGCATACAGTTTTGGTGTCCATACTTAAGAAAAGACATACTTGCTCTCGAGTCAGTACAAAGAAGGTTCACTCGGTTAATCCCGGGGATGAGGGGGTGGTCATATGAGGAGAGGTTGAGTAGATTGGGACTCTGCTCATTGGAGTTCAGAAGAATGAGAGGCGATCTTATTGAAACATATAAGATTGTGAAGCGGCTTGATCGGGTGGATGCGGTGAGGATGTTCCCAATGAAGGGTGAAACTAGAACTAGGGGGCATAATCTTAGAGTAAGGGGCTGCTCTTTCAAAACTGAGATGAGGAGAAACTTCTTCACTCAGAGGGTGGTAGGTTTGTGGAATTTGCTGCCCCAGAAAGCTGTGGAAGCTACATCATTAAATAAATTTAAAACAGAAATAGACAGTTTCCTAGAAGTAAAGTGAATTAAGGGTTACGGGGAGCGGGCAGGAAATTGGACATGAGTCTAGGTTCGGAATGGTCATGGCCCTGTGGGTAGTGGAGTGGGCCCAGGGGCCGTGTAGCCTGGTTCTGCTCCTACTGTGTTCTAATTCTGTGTTAGATTTCAGGAGATGGTTTTATTCCTGTTCCTGGCTGGGGTGGAGATCGCCTTTACAGAAGGTAAGTACTGTAGAAAATATAGGGACAAAGTGATCTCCTGGAAGAATTTTGATCGCCTAGATGGGTCGGAGAGGAATTTCCCAGATTTTTCTCTCCCAAATTGGCCATTGGGTCTTTATCTGGTTTTTCGCCTCTCCCGGGAGATCACATGGGTTCGGGTGGATGCAGAGTGATAGAAGATTTGAGGTTAGGATCAGATCAGCCATGATCTTATTGAATGGTGGAGCAGGCTCGAGGGGCCGATTGGCCTACTCCTGCTCCTATTTCTTATGTTCTTATGTTCTTATTGATGCGGTCATCAATGCTCCAAAGCCACAGAATGTGTCTGAGTTAAGATCTTTCCTTGGAATGGTCCAGTACTATGCATGTTTCTTACCTGAGTTAGCAACCATATTAGTTCCATTGCATGAACTCCTCAAGAAGGATGTCCAGTGGAAGTGGATGAAAGTGCAACAGGAAGCTTACGATGCTTGTAAGAGAAGTCTCTCTAGCGATGCTCTACTTGTGCACTACAACACAGAGTGTGAGCTTAAGTTAGCGTGTGATGCTTCCAGCTATGGTGTGGGAGCTGTCATAAGCCAAGTAATGGATGATGCCCAAGAGAAACCAATCGCGTTTGCATCGCGAACCCTCACAAAGAGTGAAAGAAACTACGCGCAAATTGAAAAGGAAACACTCTCCATAATGCTTGGTGTATTGATTTGTATGTGGGTTCAATGACGAGACATTTAAGAAAGAGAATGTCTTTTAATCTAATGTCTGTTCAACTCAGTTAACAGCATTCAGGAGACACCATCTTAGAGATCCCTCTAAAGCGAAACTGAAACTAAACTAAACTGCTTGTCTCTCACATGCCCTCTGCTGGTCAGGCATAAGTAATCAATCAGGCAAATATGCTGGTAAGGCATAAATAATCAAACAGGCAAATACCATCACTATTTGCTGATATCATTACATCTCCCTTTCTTAAAACAAAAGTATTTTACTTTTATCTAACAACATGTTTTCTTTGTATTACTCTGCATTTTAACTGTAACCTTAATGAACTTACATTATCATTATCATTATCAAGGTTTTTTAACCTTGTTTTGTGTGTTCACATGAAATATGTAAATACCTAGAACTTGAAGAAAGAATAAGATAACATTACTTCCTTCTATAACAAGAGTCCTTAAATTTGCTCAATGAGTCTCTCAGGAGGCTTCACGTGTCTTGAGGATTTTCTGATTGATTGTCCTTGAATCTGAGTTGTTGCCTCAGATGATGTGTTCTCAGCTGTGTGATCAGGTTGTTCAACAGTATCAGTCATTTGACCTGCTGTGTGATCAGGTTGTTCAACAGTATCAGTCTTTTGACTTGCTGTGGCTGGTCCCATGAGAAGATCTCGACGATTTCTTCTCAGAACAGCACCCTCATCCGTCTGAATGGTGTATGATCTTGGTTGAACTTCACTCAGGACAGTTCCCTTCTGAGTCCATATGTTTGTTTTGTCTTTGAACCTTACTTGGTCACCAGTGTGGAGTTCAGGTAGGTTTTGTGTTCCTCTGTCATAGTAGTACTTTTGCTTTTCTTTCTGTTGTTCTTTGAACTTCCTCACTTTCTCCCCCTCTTTTGTTTTCAGGAGGTTCTCCGGGATGGGTAGGTTTGACCTTAGCCGACGTCCCATAAGGAGTTGGGCTGGTGACATACCACACTCGAGCGGCGTTGTGCGGTATACAAGCATGCTCTGGTAGAAGTCAGTTCCACCGTCTCTTGCCTTGTACATCAGTCTTTTCACTGTCTGGACCGACTTTTCCACTAGTCCATTGGACTGTGGAAAGTGAGGACTTGACGTTGTGTGGACAAAGTCCCACTCTTTGGCAAAGTTTCGGAAACTTGCATTGTAAAACTGGGGTCCGTTGTCTGTGAAGACCTCGCTTGCCACGCCATGTCTGGAGAATATGGCTTTCATACATGTTATCACAGCATCTGCAGTGGTGGTGTACAGTCTACAAACCTCTGGATACAGGGAGTAATAGTCTGTGACTACAAGATAGTCCTTCCCTTGACATACGAATAGGTCAGCGCCTACCTTCTGGTAAGGTCTGTCTGGTGCTGGGTGTGGCTTTAGTGGTTCTACCGGATTGCTTGCTCGATATTTCAGGCATATTGTGCAGTTTGACACCTCATTTGTCATATCTTGGTTGATTCGTGGCCAGTACATCACCTCTCGTACTCTTTTCTTACACTTTTCGATTCCCAGATGTCCTCCATGGATCCTTTTTAGCATCTCTTTTCTCAGACTCTTTGGGATAACTATTTTACTTCCTTTGTAGATGATGTCTTCGACCACTGATAGTTCCGCCCTGCAGTTCCAGTACTCTGCCATGTCAGGTGAGCAGTCTTGCTTCATGTTGGGCCATCCATCCAAAATGCTTTTCCTCAGTCGTCTCATTGTTTCATCTTTGTTTGTCTCAGTCTTTATGAGCTCCATTTTTGCATCTGCTATGGGCAGTGCACTTGTGATCATGTCCATGTAGGCGTTCACTTTTTCATCCATTGTGGTGTTTGCGGGCTCACTTGGGTCAACAGCTCTGGACAACGTGTCTGCTGTATACATCAGCTTACCCGGTGTGTATGCAACATTCAGTGTATAGTGTTGCAGCCTGATCATCATTCTTTGTATTCTAAGCAGACAGCTATTTAGTGGCTTTTGGAACAATGCAATCAAGGGCTTATGGTCAGTCTCT
Source organism: Somniosus microcephalus (assembly GCF_052327205.1). Classification (NCBI taxonomy): domain Eukaryota; kingdom Metazoa; phylum Chordata; class Chondrichthyes; order Squaliformes; family Somniosidae; genus Somniosus; species Somniosus microcephalus. The sequence goes on from NC_140989.1 coordinate 342,005,489, forward strand.
ACACTGATTGCTTGTCCTGCCACAAACTGGTGAAATCTTTCACAGGCGTATGTGATGCTGAGCAGCTCCTTTTCTATTTGAGCATATCGCGTCTCCGCATCTGTCATTGAGCGCGATGCATATGCAATAGGTTGCCAGTAGTCATATTTTTGCAGAAGAACGGCACCGAGCCCACTCTGTGATGCATCTGATGATATCTTGATGGGTCTCGCTGGGTCATAAAACCTCAGAACTGGTTCCTCTGTGAGCAGTTTCTTTAGATCGCTCCATGACTTCTCATGCTCATGATTCCATTCCCATTCTATGTTCTTTTCAGTTAGTCTTCTCAGTGGCGCCATCTTTTCTGAGAGGTTGGATATGAATTTACCCATGTAGTTGATCATTCCATTAAACCTCTGCACGTCCTTTTTGCATTGTGGCTTTGGCATATTCTCAATGGCGGACACCTTTCTGGGATCTGGTCTGATGCCCTCACTGCTAAGGATATCTCCCACGAATGTCAGTTCTGTAACCCCGAGCTGGCATTTCTCTCTATTCAGCTTCAGGTTTGTTTTCCTTGTTGCTTCCAGCACATTTTTCAGTCTCTCGTCATGCTCAGTTCTCGTGGTTCCCCATACTATGATGTCATCCATTGATGTATCAACTCCCTCCAGATGCTCATAGATCATATGGATAGTTTTGTGATACACTTCAGGAGCTGAGGCAATGCCAAATGGTAACTTTAGGAATCTGTATCTGCCAAATGGACTGTTGAACGTGCACAGTCTTGAAATTGCCTCGTCCAATTTCATCTGCCAAAATCCTGATGATGCATCTAACTTGCTGAAATACTTTGCATTTGCAAACTGTGCCATGATTTCCTCACGTGTAGGAAGCTTGAAGTGCTCTCTCTTTATTGCTCTGTTTAGATCTCTTGGATCCAGGCAAATTCTGAGCTTTCCATTCTTTTTGTCCACAACGACGAGGGAACTCACCCACTCAGTTGGCTCATCTATCTTCTGAATCACGTTAAGGCTTTCCATCCTGTCCAACTCTGCCTTCAGTTGCTTTTGAAGAGCAAACGGAACTTTTCTGCATGGATGTATGACCGTTGGCATACTTTTATCTACTCTGATCGTGTGTTCTCCTGGAAGGCAGCCTAGACCCTGAAATGGGTCATTGTACTCTTTCATGAGTTCATCATAGACTGTCTCTCCTTCGCTTTCCACAACGAGGACTCTCTTTACCAGGTTCAGTCTCTCACAGGCTTTTAAACCTAGTATGGCCTGCACATCCTTTGGCACCACGATTAATGCTAGCGTGTGCTCTCTGTCCTTGTGTGTCACTTTGACAATGCATCTTCCTTTCACTGGTATATCAGTACCTGAGAAACCTGTCACCTTCACTTTTATTCCATGTATCTTTGGTCTGGGTCTAATTTTCTTAAAATCAGTCTCTGATATCACATTAACTTGTGCTCCAGTATCCAATTTAAATGGAATATGTATGTCATTCACTTTTAGTGTCAACATCCAGTCTCTTTTTTCTTTTATGTTTTCAGACACAACATCCACATTGAACTCCTCTATCTCGCTTTCATCTACTGCATGGACCTTGCTTTGTTGCGCTTGGTTCTTACAGCAACGGGCATAATGGTTGTTTTTGTTGCAACTATTGCGTGTTTTACCATATGCTGGACACTTTTTTGGTGGATGCTGTGTACCGCATCAACTACATAACTTTCGATTGCCCCTTTCATTTTTGTTCGCTGGCCACGCCTCTTTTTTCACATTGGCGCTCTTTTTGTTAAACGGTTTGTGTCCATTCTTTCTCACTGCATCCACGTTGCAGCTACTGTCACTGAACAGCTCCTTTGCCTGCAACTTCACAGTCTCTGTAGCCCTACACAGTGCTATGGCTTTTCCCAGGTCTAGATTTTGCTCTCTTAGCAGTCTTTCCCTTAGACCATTATCTGGAATACCACACACCAGTCTGTCTTTTATCAGCGAGTCTGTCAGTCCCCCAAATTCACATGTTTTGCTTCAGTTTCTCAGTTCAGTCACATACTGATCAATAGTCTCTCCCATTTTCTGTACACGTGAAAAATCTGTGCCTCTCAAACATCACGTTACGTTTAGGTATGCAGTAGGCCTCAAACTGTTCCATTATTTTATCTAGCTTCATTTTGTCTCCATCAGCAGCGAATGTGAAGTTATTATACACCTCCAGCGCTTCATCACCCACGACATGTAAGAACACTGACGATTTCTTTTTAGCACTTTTCTCGTCAGCTTCGATTGCCGCTAAATACAACTCTAAATGTTGTTTGAATCTCCTCCAATTTTCAGCCACATTACTTGTCAACTGAAGCTTCGCCGGTGGGTGTAAACCTTCCATCTTTTCACTTTGTTAGCTATTCTCCAATGGTAAGTAACGATGTTCTCTTTTGGCTTGCTAGTATGTGGAGAGCTGATTTAACTTCAGATTTTTCCTCTTCATCTCTTTCAATCACTTCTGACACCATGTATTGATTTGTATGTGGGTTCAATGATGAGACATTTATGAAAGAGAATGTCTTTTAATCTAAAGTCTGTTCAACTCAGTTAACAGCATTCAGGAGACACCATCTTAGAGATCCCTCTAAAGCGAAACTGAAACTAAACTAAACTGCTTGTCTCTCACATGCCCTCTGCTGGTCAGGCATAAGTAATCAATCAGGCAAATATGCTGGTAAGGCATAAATAATCAAACAGGCAAATACCATCACTATTTGCTGATATCATTACACTTGGAATCAAGAAATTCCAACAGTTCCTGATCGGCAGAAAGTTTACCCTGATAACCAATCACAAACTGCTCCTAGTAATATTGGGTCCCAAATCTGCCATCCCTGCAATAGCCGCATCAAGAATGCAACATTGGGCAGTGTTGTCACAATATGACTACACGATTGAGTTTCGCACTTCAAAGCAAAACGCAACTGTAGATGCCTTTTCCAGGTTGTCACTTGAGGAGTCGTGTTGGGAGTGAAGGTGAGATTTTCACACTAGGTACAGTTGACAAAGGCTTTCCTGTGAATGCAACTGAGATTACAAATGAGACTCAAAAGGACTCAGTATTGAAAAGAGTGTATAAAAACACCTTGAATGGATGGACTGATCAGTGTCTGGACACAGAGTTGAAACCATTCCATACCCGTCGTACCGAATTGTCTTGTGAGCAAGGTTGTATCAAGTGGGGAAACAGAGTGGTGCTTTAATTTCCTTTACTTCCTCCTTCTTACTAGGCCCTTGGTTCCCTGGCATTTCTGGGAAGTTATTTGTGTCCTCTACCGTGAAGACAGAACCAAAGTATCTGTTTAATTGCTTTGCCATTTCCTTGTTCCCTATTATAAATTCTCCCGTTTCTGACTGTAAGGGACCTACATTTGTCTTCACTAATCTTTTTCTTTTTACATACTTGTAGAAGCTTTTACAATCCGCTTTTATGTTCCTTGCAAGTTTACTCTCATACTCTATTTTTCCCCTCTTAATCAATCTCTCCTTGTATTCAGCTCTCCTTGCATACAGAGCCTCAGTCACCTCCCTTATACAGGAGTGGACGGCGAACTGGGAGATGCTGCAGATGTTGCCTGTACGCAAGCCTCCTGCTGAGAGCCCTTCTCCCCCTCCTCCTCCTGCCTCTTCTAGCAGCTTGTGTCACCTCTGCTCATTCTCCGTGTCATGATGCAGGTCAAGGGGGTTTCAAACTACTGCACCCTTGTCTGGGAGCAACTGGTGTGAGCAGACCCCTTGCAAGTCAGTACCAAGTCCTTGAGCACCTGCCACACCACTCATTGTAGACTTTAGGCAACTATAAAGAAGTCTAGAAGCACCAAACACTTCTACAAACTCAGCAACAGCTAATGGAAATCAATCAACAACCAACTTGTAAGTAGGTGATGATCGCTTTAAATAGCACTGGGGGGGGGGGGGTCCTTACTGTTGCTGAAAGCATGTTCAGCTGGCGAGGTTAAGAGAGGGCGTTAGCTCCAGCATTGACGTCGAACATTGCAGCGTGGCATCAATCAGTGTGTACAATCTGACTACTCTGCATACTTCCAGCGCTGATGCTAATGGCCTCACCAAATGGCGTCCGGTGCAGCCCGCACCAGAAGTGTACGCTCGCTGCTTGGATGCCATTTTCAAGCCCATTCGGCACCCGTAGCACCCAAACAATGGGCCCTGCGCAACAGAATTTTTAGCCCATTGTATAGAGGCAATCCCAAGGCCATATTGCTATTACTGTTACGTGGATCGATATAGATATATGGAAAACACTGGATCTATGATTATCGGATTCATCTCAGACGTATATGGGCGTACAGCTAAGCAAACCTTGCATTATCTACAGAAATGAGGTAATCATATTCATACCTCTTAAACGCATCCTTGATTCCTCCTAAATTTCTATGCGTCTCTTATTAATTATCTTGAACCATCTTTCTCGCCAAAGCACTGTCTTCATCATTTTTATAAACACTGATTATTTATTTGCACAGAAAGTCTTCGGCTGTCACAAGTGATGCAATCACCACATTGTCTTTGCTTCAACAGAAAACTGTAGTTCCCTCCCTGGTGTCTGGATGAATACACCACGCTCTGTTCTTTTGAACCTGCTGAATATTTACTGCAGCATCGTTACATGGGAGCCTTTAGCCCTCCAGTACCTCATCCAAGCAGTTATTATTCATGTGTGAATCTTGGCAGTGAGTGTTGGCAGGCTAATAGACCACGAATTGTCCAATCCTCACCAAACACAAACATGTAGCATCCAGGAGCGGAGGCAAATTATAGTGCCCAAGCGTTGCCCCAGTTGAGACTGGCTAACTCAACAGACCATTGATCAAACTTGGGAGGTCTTCATGGTCTATATGACTTAGCTACTCACTGGATAAGCTCACTGATCCACTGTGGGGAGGAGTGGTGCTGTGATTATCAGTGTACCAGTGTTCAATGCTGCCAATACTAGCCAGCAACAGAATTGAAGTGAGCAAGATCAATGTTTAAGAGCATATCTGCCAATGGTGCAAAGCTTGTTTTCCAACTTACATTTAAAAAAAAATTCTAGTGGTTCCACCGTGGGCCTTTAAATTTCTACCATTTTTGTAAAGATATCACTGTCCCGTCAGCTCTTCTCAATGAGAAGAATTAACCTCAGTCTCCAGCCAGTAAGCAAAAGAAAAGCGAGCAAGACTTGCATTTATACAGTGCCTTTTCACGACCCCAGGATGGTCCCAAAGCACTTTACAGCCAATGAAGTACTTTTGAAGTGTAGTCACTGTTGTAATGTAGGAAAAGCGGCAACCAAAATTACATGCAGCAAGGTCCTACAAACAATAATATGATAATGACCGGATAAAAATCATAGAATCATAGAATGGTTACAGCACGGAAGAAGGCCATTCGGCCCATCGAGCCCGTGCTGGCTCCCTGCAAGAGCACTCCAGCTAGTCCCACTCCCCCGCCCTTTCCCCGTAGCCCTGCAAATTTCTTTCCTTCAGATACCTATCCAACTCCCTTTTGAAAGCAGTGATTGAATCGGCCTCCACCACCCTTTCAGGCAATGCATTCCAGATCTTAACCACTTGTTGCGTAAAAAAGTTTTTTCTCACGTCGCCTTTGGTTCTTTAGCCAATCACCTTAAATCTGTGTCCTCTGGTTCTCGAACCTTCTGCCAATGGGAACAGTTTCTCTCTATCTACTCTGTCCAGAGCCCTCATGATTTTGAACACCTCTATCAAATCTCCTCTCAATCTTCTCTGCTCCAAGGAGAACAACCCCGGCTTCTCCAGTCTATCAATGTAACTGAAGTCCCTCATTCCTGGAGCCATTCTCGTAAATCTTTTCTGCACCCTCTCTAAGGCCTTCACATCCTTCCTAAAGTATGGTGCCCAGAATTGGACACAGTACTCCAGTTGGGGCCGAACCAGTGTTTTATACACGCTCATCATAATTTCCACACTTTTGTACTCTATACCTCTATTTATGAAGCCCAGGATCCCGTAAGCCTTTTTAACTGCTTTCTCAACCTGCCGTGCCACCTTCAATGATTTGTGCACACATACCCGCAGGTCTCTCTGTCCGTGCACCACCTTCAGGATTGTACCATTTAGTTTATATGTCCTCTCCTCATTCTTTCTACCAAAATGTATCACTTCACACTTTTCTGCGTTAAATTTCATCTGTCACGTGTCCGCCCATTTCACCAGCTTGTCTATGTCTTCCTGAAGTCTATCACTCTCCTCCTCACTGTTCACTATACTTCCAAGTTTTGTGTCTTCTGCAAATTATGAAATTGTGCCCTGTACACACATGTCCAAGTCATTAATATATATCAAGAAAAGCAGTGTTCCTAGAACTGACACCTGGGGAACACCACTGTATACCTTCCTCTAGTCCAATAAACAACCGTTCACCACTACTCTATGTTTCCTATCACTTAGCCAATTCCGTATCCATGCTGTCTTTGTCCTATTTATTCCACGGGCTTCAACTTTTCTGGCAAGCCTATTATGTGTCACTTTGTCAAATGCCTTTTGGAAATCCATGTACACTACATCAACTGCATTACCCTCATCAACCCTCTCTGTTACCTCATCAAAGAACTCAATCAAGTTAGTTAAACATAATTTGCCTTTAACAAATCCATGCTGGCTTTCCTTAATTAATCCATACCTATCCAAGTGACTGTTAGTTACTGTTTCTAAAAGCTTCCCCACTACCAAGGTCAAACTGACTGGCCTGTAGTTGCTGGGTTTATCTTTACACCCTTTTTTGAACAATGGTGTAACATTTGCAATTATCCCGTCCTCTGGCACCACCCCCGTATCTAAGGAGGATTGGAATATTTTGGTCAGTACCTCCGCGATTTCCTCCCTCAATATCCTAGGATGCATCCCATCCACTCCTGGTGATTTATCTACTTTAAGTACAGCTAGCCTTTCTAATACCTCCTCTTTATCAATTTTTATCCTATCAAGTATCTCCACCATCTCCTCCTTCACTATGTCTATTGCAGCATCCTCTTCCTTGGTGAAGACAGATGCAAAGTACTCAGTTAGTACCTCAGCCATACCCTCTGCCTCCATGTATAGGTCTCCTTTTTGGTCCCTCACCTCTCCTCTTACTACTTTACTATTTATATGCCTATAGAAGACTTTTGGATTACCTTTTATGTTGGCTGCCATTCTATTCTCAAACCCTCTCTTTGCTCCTCATATTTTCTTTTTCACTTCTCCTCTGACCTTTCTCTATATAGCCTGATTCTCAGATGTATTTGCAACCTGACATCTGTCATACGCACTCTTTTTCTGCTTCATCATATTCACTATCTCTTTCATCATCCAGGGAGCCCTGACTTTAGTTGCACTGCCTTTCCTCCTAAGGGGAATGTACCTCAACTGTACCTGAACTAGTTCCTCTTTAAAGGCAGCCCATTGTTCCATTACAGTTTTGCCTGCCAATCTTTGATTCCAATTTACCCAGGCCAGATCTGTTCTCATCCCACTGAAACTGGCATTCCCCAGTTAAACATTTTTACTCTAGATTGCTCCCTGACCTTTTCCATAGCTAACCTAAACCTGATGATACTATGATCACTGTTCCCTAAATGTTCACCTACTGACACTTGCGCCACTTGATCTACCTCATTCCCCAGAACCAGATCCAGCAATGCCTCCTCCCTCGTCGGGCCAGATATATACTGATCAAGAAAATTCTCCTGACACACTTCAGAAATTCTTCCCCTTCTCTGTTAACACTATTAACACTATTACAGTCCCAGTCTATAATAGGATAGTTGAGGTCCCCCATTATTACTACTCTATAGTTCTTGCACCTCTCTGTAATTTCTCTGCAAATTTGCTCCTCCATATCTTTACCACTATTTGGTGGTCTATAGAATACACCTAATAGTGGTTATGGGATCTTGGGTTTCATAAATAGAGGTATTGAGTACAAAAGTAGATAAGTTATGCTGAACCTTTATAAAGCGCTGGTTAGGTCACAACTGGAGTATTGTGTCCAGTTCTGGTCACCACACTTTAGGAAGGATGTGAAGGCCCTTGAGAGGGTGCAGAGGAGATGTACCAGAATGGTTCCGGGGATGGGGGGTCTTAGCTACAAGGACAGGTTGGAGAAGCTGGATTTGTTTTCATTAGAGCAAAGGAGGTTGAGGGGACATTTGATATAAGATTATGACAGGTTTGGATAAGGTTGACAGAGAAAGGCTGTTCCCATTAGTTGATGGTACAAGGACTAGGGGACACAGATTTAAGGTTTTGGGCAAGAGATACAGGGGGGATGTGAGGAAAAACTTTTTTACGCAGCGAGTGGTGAGGACCTGGAACTCACTGCCGAAGGAAGTGGTGGAAGCGGACACACTCAATGTTTTCAAGGGGAGACTGGATAGGCACTTGAGGGAAATAAACATGCAGGGCTACGGGGATAGAGGGGGGAATGGGACTGACTGGATTGCTCTACAGAGAGCCGGCACAGGCTCGATGGGCTGAATGGCCTCCTTCTTGGACATTCCTGATCTGTCTATGGCCCCTGAAACTGCATAATGTATTAACACAGCACAGCAGCCTGGATAACATTATGTTTATGAAACTAAAGCCTTCTTTACTTATAAAAAGCATATAAAAATGAGATTGCAGTTTTAAACTAATTGATGGTATCTATTGATCTCTATAATTGACCTCTGCTCGTCCAACATCCAGTATTGGGTGGAGCAGAAATTTCCTCCAACTAAATATTCGGAAGATGGAAGCCATTTGGGCAGGATTTTCATTGGGCCATGGAGGCGGGATTGGAGGTGTGTGGGGGGTTAAAATCCCGAAATCGGGGGGGCACGAACCCATCCCACCCCCAACCCGCCTCCATGCTAGTTTCAAAGGAGGCGGGTACCTGACACGCACTGGGACCCACCTCCCCAAGGCGGGAAGGGGATTAGTGCCAGTTAACTGCCTGTTAACAGATAGTTAACAGGCAGTTTTTAGCCTAATCCCTATTTTCATTGGTGAAATGTGGGATTCCCAACAGCTCCAAACCACGCCAACTTAGCGAGGTGGGCTGTCGGGATGAAGGGCTTGGAGGGATCGAGATGTCCGGTGTTCAGGTGAGTGATGGGTGCATGAGTGCAAAGGTAAGTGTGTTTGGTGTGTGTAAAGTGTTTAAAGAAGTTTTACTTACATTTACTTACCTTTACAACCTTCCTTCCTTCAGGTCTCGGGAGTCCCTCATCTCACCGGCACAGAAAGCAGAATGGCCGCGATCTGTCAAAAATTGCAGCATTCAGCTTTCTGTTCCGGAGAGATCTCTAAATCATCCTGAGAGGAAGGAATTAACTTGGAGTACAGATTGTCAGTGTTTGACAGCTTCAAACAGCTGTGAAACACTGATATTTCATCTGTCAAAAGGTCTTGACAGATGAAATATCAATCTGTGACATCACCTGTTGCTGGGTGGCCCTTAATTGGCCTGCTGAGCCCGCTGGGTGGGCTCAACAAGGTCAATCAAGTCAAAATCGCGTGGGTTGGCTAGAACTCGATGGAGGCGGGACTACAACCCCGAAAGTTGTAGTCCCGCCTCCTAAATGAAACGCCAGCCCTATGACTCTAGTGTAATGCCTCCTCTATTATTTCTTAACTCTAGCCATATAGATTCTGTCCTTGACCCTTCACAATATATATTAATGATCTAGACGAGGGAACTACATGTAATATCTCCAAGTTTGCAGATGACACAAAGCTGGGTGGGCGTGTGTGCTGTGAGGAGGATGCCGCTGCTCCAGTCTGTGCTCTCTCTGGGCCTCCCGCTCAATTTACACTCTGCCTCCTCGCTGCTGCCGTTACTCCAGTCTATGCTTTCTCTGGGTCTCACGCTCAATTTATACTCTGCCTCCTCGCTGCCACTGCTGCTCCAGCTGGGACTCTGGGGATAACTCCCCTGCTCTTCTTTGAAATAGTACTATGGGATCTTTTACATTCACCTGAGAAAGCAAATGGGGCCATGGTTTAACATCTTAACCAAAAGACGGCATCTCCAACAGTGCAGTACTCCTTCAGTATTGCACTGGAGTGTCAACCTAGAATTCTGTGCTTAAATCTCTGGAGTGGGACTTGAACCCAGAACCTTCTGACGCAGAGGCAAGTGTGCTACACACAGCCATGGCTGACAGGCAGCATTACATGCAAGTATTAGAGAAATGTATAGAACTTTATCTTATCTCATTAATAGATTTTTCTTAGGTAAGGGTATTAAAGGTTACAGAACCAAGGCGGGTAGATGGAGTTAACATACAGGTCAGCCATGATCTATTGAATGGTGAAATAGGCTCGAGCAGCTGAATGGCCAACTCCTACTCCTATGTAAACCATAGGATTGCAGGTGAGTACTGTAACCATGGCTCCCCATTCATGTTGCTGGTCAAGTACAGGATAATACCTAAACATGAGATAATTCCAGTGAATTCCTATGGACAATCCTTCTGCCCAATTTTCACAGAAGAACCATCAATAAAAGGAAACTGCAAAATTAACTTCACCATTATAATGTGACTCCTATAAACCATGATGTTACATGGTAGGTTTCTGTTGTACCTGCTAGCACTTCCGAAGTCTTTTTGAAGCAATTTGTGTCCCAGCCTTCAACTTAAGGCAAAATGCAAAGTTTAGTGCAATTATGATTGGATGAATGTGCAAAACCCAACATTTTACCATCGGACACTAGACAAGATAAGATCTTTAATGATGTTTAAATTAGTATGCAATGTACTTTCCTTAAGTCTGTGCCCAATTATTCATTTTATGCACAAGAGAATTGAACACAGTAGTGAGTACTCAGAAGGTAGAAACAATTCATTTCTGCAGTTTATAGTTTTTAATTAAAAAGACCCCACAAAAACATTTATTTCTGTACATTTCTTCTGAAAACTAACATTGGACTATAAATAAACCTGCAGATCTCATATCATGACATGCATTTATATCA